>NW_012109474.1:1369689-1371301 GCF_000951045.1 Mandrillus leucophaeus | reverse complement strand
ATTGCTTGTAAGTTCTACCTTCAACAAAACACTAGAACACAATTCAGCCAGGTTCTTTGCCACTTTGTAACAAGAATCATCTTTCCTCCAGTTTCCAATAAACTGTTTCTCATTTTCAGCTGAAACCTCACCAGTATTACCTTTAGCAGCCATATTTCTACCAATAGTCCTTTTAAGGCAATGTAGGCTTTTCCTAGCATGCACCTCAAAACTCCTCCAACCTCTACGCATTACCCAGTTCCAAAGACACTTCTACAATTTTAGCATTTATTATGGCAACTCCCTGCTTCTCAATACAAAAACCTGTCTTAGTCATCTTGGGATGTCATAATGAAATACCATAGATTAAGTGGCTTAAGCAACAGAAATTAATTTTCTCACAGTTCTAGAGGCTGAAATTTCAAGTTCCAGCTAATTCAGTTTCTGGTGAGGGGCCTCTTCCTGCCTTACAGATGGCCACCTTCTCACTATGTCCTCACATGGACTTTCTTTTCTCTCTCTCTCTCTCTCTCTCTCTCTATGTGTGTGTGTGTGTGTGTGTGTGTTTGTGTCTGTGTGTCTGTGTGTGTGTGTATAGAGAGAGAGAGAGAGAGACAGAGAGAGACAGAAAACGTCTCTAGTGTCTCCTCTTATAAGGACACTAATCCTATCAGATCAGGGCCCCACCCTTTTGACTTCATTTAACCTTAATTACTTCCTTAGAGGCCCCATCTCCAAATGCAGCCACACTGAAGGTTAGGTCTTCAACATACAAATTTGAGGAAACACAGACATTCACATCATAACATGATTTATACTGATTCAAGAGTAATTGCAAATGGTTTGATCAGGTGGTCAGGTACTTGGAAAGAACAGGACTGGAGGATTAGGGACAAGGAAGTCTGGGAAAGTTATGTGGATGGACCTCTCAGCATGGGCAGACTGTGAAGATTTTTGTGTCCCATGGGATTGCTCATCAAAAGACATCCTTTGCGGATCAGAGGAGGCTTTCAATAGTCAAGAGGACCAAATGATATACTCAATCCATGTCAGTCAACATATTTTCCCAGCCACTCCAGGGCTTGCTCAATGGACTCATGGATAAACTGGTCATGGCAGTGGAGATGGAGCTGTGCATAAGCCCGACAATGTGGATGTCCCCTTACCAAGGCTGACCTGGCTATAGCTAAGTGAGCGCTTAACTTGCCAACCGCAGAGATAAGCACCAACCCCCAATATGATACCATTCCCTGAAAGGACCAGTCAGCCACCCAGTGGCAGGTTGATGGTATTGGACCTCTGCTCTCCTGGAATCAGGCAGTGATTGTTCTCGCTGGGATAGACACACATTCTGGACAAGGATCTGGTTTCCCTGCCTGTGATTCTTGTGCCTCCCCTCACCACCCGCGGGCTCACAGAAGAACGCCCCATCCATGTTCAGAGCATTCTCAAGGGCATTCTGATCAAGGAATGTATTTCTCAGTCAAGAAAGTACAGCAGTGGGTTAATGCTCTTGGGATTCATTGGTACTTCCACATACCCTATCACGTGGAAATAAATGGCCTTGTTGAAAAGTGGATGGCCGGGCATGGTGACTCAAGTCTGTAATCCCAGCACTTTGGGAGGCCAAGAC
>NW_012109474.1:1367561-1369164 GCF_000951045.1 Mandrillus leucophaeus | reverse complement strand
ATTTTTGCTTCCCATCCTGGCAACTTGGAGCTTTGTTGGTTTGGAAGTCTTAGGTCTGAAGGGGAGAACGCTTACATCAGGGGATGCACCGGTAGGATCACTGATTGGAAGATGAGAATGCCATCCAGCTATTTTGGGCTCTGTATAGTATTGTACCAATTAGAAGAACAAGGGTTTTAGCTTTCATTTTTTTCTACTGACAGGAGTGATTAATTCCAGTTACCAGGGGAAACTGGTTTGCAGCTACACAATGGGGCAAGGAGAGTTATATCTGGAACTGAGAAGATTCTCTGGGGAAAGGGAGTTTGGGGAGGGATGGGCCAGGGCAGCATCCCTAGCTCATGGCTTGAGGCCACCTCCTCTGCTGATACCATGAATGACTCAAAATTAGGCCTGTCTTTGTAGCCATTTCTTTGTCTCTTTGACATGAGCCAGGTTCAGGATTTCCTGCCTCCAGCCCCAGCCCCGGCCCTTGGGCACCCTAGGTTTGGCCTTCCGCGCCATGCTGTTTCACATGGTGAATATTGACGCTGCGTATTTACAGAGACCTTCGTCCCCAGGACCCTCCTCCCCTGTGATCTACGCTTTCTCCTTCACTTACTCAAATTGAGCCCAGCTCAATGTGGTTTCTGTTTCCAGTAATTTTCCCTCAGACTGCGGCTCTTTCCTTCTGGAATGAATCGTCTGCCGGATATTTCTGAGACTCTCAGGAATTTAAACTGTTCCACCCTCTCTGCTCCACCCAAAGCCAGGCCCAGTTATCTTCACTGTGAGCCCCTGGGACTCCTCTTCCCTGCTCAGGATGCGCTCAGCTCTGCTCAGGGTGTTGTCTTCACCTTTTGGGGGTGAGAATTTGTGGGTGACTTTTTTATTTTTGTGACCAAGTCCTGTTGTTGCTGGTTTGGTGTGTTTGTCCATGTCCTCAAGTTTGATAGGTCTCCTGTCACCTAATTTGGTTGAAGAGATTAAAGGTTAGAGGTGGAATTTGTGTTGTTGTTAGCTGAGGTGAGGGGACGGGTTTGGAGGGGCGCATCCTATCTGCTCTACTTGGTTGTCAGGAGAGGTTATAAGGAGATTGGGAAACCTACTGCCACGATGACCACATTGCCCTTGAGTTGGATTCTTAGTTGATTTTCTTTCTAAGGCCCTAATATATCGATTTTAAGGCTATGAATTTATCTCTAAATTCTGTTTTGGCTGAAGTCCACAGATTTTGGTAGATAAGGCTCTCATGTTGCTTTATTTTTAAAGATTGGTTCATTTCAGTTTTGGTTTACTTTTAGACCCATGATACCTATTTTCTAGATTGTGTTTTCCTTGGAGGTAGAGATGACATCTCTGTACATGGCTGTGTCTTTTGTAATTATTTAGTGTCAGAGCTGTAGGAAGTGCTTGATATTTTTTGTTGCTGAAATGGAATGAAAATGGTATTACACATTCCTGTTCTCTATCTGGTCCAGCATATAAATGAGACACAGCAGGAAAGAAGGAGTATTTAACATAGTAGGTCTGGGGTTCCTGGGTCAAAATATGTTCTGATACTTCCAATTTAGGGTTGATTTGCCTAAGTATTATCTTTTCATAGTGGCAACTCTTCCCCAGG
>NW_012109474.1:1357355-1364176 GCF_000951045.1 Mandrillus leucophaeus | reverse complement strand
ATCCTCAATGTAAAACAGGTAAAAATAAATGAATGGATTAGAAGTTCCCATTTTTGCAATTTGTGGATGTTGCATGACTGTCGTGGAACCAATGGAGTACTTCTACGGAGCCCCAAGTTTCTCTGTCTCAGAGAAAATTGTAGATCTCTCAAAACTCCTCGGTTTGCAGGAAAGGAAATGGAACCCAGAGAAATGAAAAGAACTAGCCAAAAGCACTCATAGAGTGGAAGATCCAATGGGGAACTCTGGTATCTTGAAACCTAGACTAGTACTCTCTATCACAAGGGCCTGCCTCTGGCAGTCAGGACCTTATAAAGTATGAGTTTACCATTGTTTTAGAAAGTATTTCTCAAGTGAGTTCTGGACAGCGTCTTGTAAGTAGGTATGATTCCTAAATCAATTCTGGAAAAGCTGCTCTATAATTCTCTATAGCTAACTCTCATAGCATAGTAGCGTACTTAAGGCTCAAAGATGTCCTGCAGCATAGAAAGCCATTTATCTTTGCTTATTCCAGTTTTTCCAAAATTCTTAAAAAACAAAAACAAAAAGGCGTTACCTTTTCCTCGGACTGCTTGCACTCTGCTTTCGAGCCCAGAGAGTCTTCTTTCAAGAAGGGAGTCTCTACAGGGAGCAACTCAGACGTGCTAACAGTGAGTGTGAGATTTCAGGTAACATGACCTGCACGATTTCCTTTGCCTAGGAGTTGTTGGCCAGCATCTCTGGCAGGTGCAGGGATGGAGGCAGATGAGCAAGGAATTGCAGCAAGGTAGAAATGAATGGTGCTGTCTTTAAATTGCCCCATGGAGTTTTGTACTTCTTGTACCTTTTTGGAGAAGAGTAGTCTTCAATAGCCTGGATGTGGCCAATGGTCTGGGAGAGATTTCCTAGCCTATTCTTTCATTGTTTTGCCTCCTTCCTCTAATGCGTGCCTACTTCCAAATGATCCTCTCCATTCCTGCCAACACTTTTCTGAGGCTCTCGTCATTCTCCAGTGACCTCCAGGCAGGGCACTCTAAGGTCGGTCACACTTATCTTCCCTGGACAGTTGGTGTATGTAAATGTGATTACCAGAATCTTTTGCAAGGATGAAGTTCAATGCTCCAGCATGAGAATTTCCATCACTCCTTTAGAGTCTAGGAATAAACAAACCCAGTTAAATTCACAGCCACCACCAGAGGGCACAGTGAGACTCATGCAGGAGGAAAGGATGTTGAATAGAGACTGCAAAAACTTACTCTTGAAATGCATTTATTTATTTATTTTATTTTATTTTATTTTATTTTTCTCTTCACAGCTAGTTCACATAGTCTTAGAAACAGGCAAAGTTTGAATCTAAAAACTGCAGAGTGAAATACTGTAGCTTTGGTCATTATTTGTGACTTCTTCATTGTCTTTATTCCAAATACAGTAGAATTGTCTTATAGCTAGACTCATGCCACACCACTTCAGTTGTGCCCTGGGAACCTGATCCCAGCCTTTCATAGATGTGCAGGTAGAGTGTTCACAAGAAGTTTCCAGCCTTGTTCCCACAAACATGAATGCTAAGGAGGATTCCTTTATAATTAAGAGTTTCAATTATAAAGCAGAGCTGGGGAAAAACAGGGTGTACGGTAGAGGCTGTTCTGGGTTGGCCTTCAGAAAATGGGACTCTGACCCCAGCTCTGATGTGATTAACCATGTGAATCTATGATGTAACAACAGTAAGAGTAGATGTTCACTGAGAACCTACTGTATGCCATCTACTGTGTGCCAGTCTGGCACCTTATAAGTATTATCACCCATTCTTATGATAAACTGCAAGACAGATATTTTCCCCTTTATTTAACAAATACAAAAACTGATGTTCAGAAATATTAAATGATGTGCTTAAAGACAAACAGCCAGAAAGTGATGGAACCATGAAACCATTTCTAGGTGTGTTTGGCCACAAACCGGGTGATTTTTCATTACTTACACCTTTTCCACTTTTTAATGTTTCAGTTTCTGTACATTCTTTGTAACAAAATTCACACCTGTCTTCCTGCTTATTCAGGCTTGGCTAACTGTTGTCACAATCTCAAACTCTCAGGGGTTGAATAAGATAAAAACCTTTCCAGTTTATGTATAAGTCCAATGCAAGTCACACAGGGGCCTCTGCTCCAGGCAGTCATTCAGGCACCCGGGTTGCTTCCATCTTTTGGAGCTGCTATCTTCAGAATGTGGCCTTCAGGGTCTCCATGGATCAGAAGGGAGAGCCATACGAGAGAGATTTGTATGTGCCAGGCCTGGAAGTGGCACACATCTCTTTCCATTTGTCTGAACTAGGTAATCTAGTCCTAACCTAATGGCAGATAGGTTGGGAAATAATGTTGAGCCCTGTGTCCAGGAAGAAGAAGAGAAAATGGATATTGATGAACCTATCCCTCTCCACATCCCTATCTCATAAGATTGTGGTAAAAATAAAATAAAACAGTATCTGTCAGAGTACTTTACCAACAAGTGAGATGTGGTAGTTTAAGCCTGGAGGGAAGGAGCTGTCAGAGAGAGATTGCAGATGGGGATATATATGAACAGGGATTATCATGGCCCAGTAAAGAGCTTGTTCTATGTTCTGGGTTGAGGAATAAGGAAAAAGAGACTAGAGAAGCGTCACTCATGTTCCCGAATTTATGTAAGCCTTTCACTCTCTGGCTCACACTCTTATTTCTAGTATTCATTATTCACTCATTTATTCTGCAACAAATTGTTACAATATCCTGGGCATTTTGCCACATGCTGGTGTGTGTGTGTGTGTGTGTGTGTGTGTGTGTGTGTGTGTGTGTGTGTAATGCCTCACATTAAAGAAAATCTCCCTCTGGAGCTGGCGTCAATTCTAGGAAAGATGCATTGCTGCCTGCAGTAACATGGAAGCATTCCAATGTCATTGACTTGTCACCAGTTTGCTAGCTGGTGTACATGATGAAAGATGCCATTTCAAGGACTCAGCAACGGTCTTTTTTGCTAGTAGGTTGGGTACTCAGCAATCACAGTAAATAAGTCAGAGTCCCTGTTTTAGGACTTTTGTGTAACCTGTGTCCTTGTTACCTTGACCACTCTCTTCGTAGACACATTGAACAAATACTGAGATATCTGAGGGGAGAGATTGCATGAAAAACACACAGGATGGGCCACCCTGTCTAGATGGTGACTGAGAACCTCAAATGTATATACGGTCTTCAGTCATCATTAACGTGTGACCCAAAGATCTATCCATGCACTTGGTACCCACTTCCATAGGTCTATCTGCATTCTGCTTCCCCAGATTTCCTCAACTCTCATCTTCCAGTCTGTTCCTTCCAGGCCATTAGCCAGCTGGCTGAACCATCTACTCCTGCCATGAAGGAGTACACATCTAGGCCTCAGGCCACATCCTTCCTCCACATACAGTATATGATCACGTATACTGGTTCCAGCTTGTTCCATTGGATGAACCACCTTTTACCATCATCCTTCAGGGTCACTTTTGATTGGGGCAGCAATGCAGCAACAATCCCTTTAAATTAACACTGAGTTCAGTCAGATGTCGGGTGCTCCCAGGAGCCTATGAGTGTGGATCGATTGGGAGTCAGCAGTGCAGCAGAGATGGGTGAAATGGGAGTCTGGAACATCTGTTTATATAATTTACTTAATCTTTCTGGACCTGCTACAAGTTATATCCAAATGTATCACTTCCGTTGCATGACAGATTGCTGTTACATGTGTCCAAAAGTAGGACTGTAGGTTAGATAACACCAACTCATAATGGAAATCAGATTGCATAGTAATAGGGTGCCCCATGGTCAGCTGTTCTGTCTCCATTGGAGTCCAGTAGTATGCCAGGAGCTACTTTCCAAACAAGATAGTTCTCTCCAGTAGCGCGTGGCCTTGTTCCAGAATCTCAGGGCTCTGTGCTGTGACTCTTCTATTTAAGACTGCGACATCCTTATCCATCGCAGATGCCTCTAGCACCATTGGATCTGTTGGTCACGTGGCCCAAGAAACAGAATACCTGGAACCACAGCTTGGATTTACCACCCACACTCAACACTGGTGGCTTTCTGAGGCATCAGGGAACTGGGAGAGAAGTTATACTATGTTGTCTTCAAAATCCAAAGAAACTGCAGCATGATGGCTCTCTTTTAAAAATAAATTATATGATAGTTTTATTGTTCAGATAACATATAAGATAGTATTATGGATTAGTATTTCTCAAATAAAAGAATATGATCTCTCTTTTAAATTTATTTTATGTTTTAATTTTTATTTTAGGTTCAGGGACACATGTACAGGTTTGCTATATAGATATGCTAAGTAAAGCTAAACTTCTTAAAGGCTGGGGGGGCCGGGGCGCGGCCGTGCAGCTCTCACCGGAGCCGAGTCCAGCCGAGCGCCCGCCGCTGCTCGTGCGCCTCTGCGCCTCCGCGCCATGGCCGGCCTCAACTCCCTGGAGGCGGTGAAACGCAAGATCCAAGCCCTGCAGCGGCAGGCGGACGAGGCGGAAGACCGCGCGCAGGGCCTGCAGCGGGAGCTGGACCGCGAGCGCGAGCGGCGCGAGAAAGCTGAAGGTGATGTGGCCGCCCTCAACCGACGCATCCAGGGAATAAGGAAAAAGAGACTAGAGAAGCGTCACTCATGTTCCCGAATTTATGTAAGCCTTTCACTCTCTGGCTCACACTCTTATTTCTAGTATTCCCTTATAGCTGAATGTAACTTCACTGAGGGAATGAGAGTTTGGATGCTGATGAAGAAGAAATATTTTTGAAGCGTGGTTCAAAGCTAGAGAGGGCTGACTTGAGGAGCAGGAGTATCTAGAAATGTTTTCTAATCCTGACTACATCTTAGAATTCTTTGGAGGGGAGTGGTGGTTTCTAAAATGCACTGGTCTCCAGCCTGTCCTAAGAAATTGTAGTTGAATTGATCTCAGGTGGGGCCTGGGCACGAATAATTGAGAGTATGGAAGAAAGTAGAGCAGCCTAGACTTAAGCGTATCCATTTTGCAGTTTTTTTCGAAGAGCTAGCTGTGGAGATGGCAGCTGCCTGGTACAGCACTGCGCCCTACCCATGGAGCATTCGAAAAAGTGGCAATGCATTCCTGTAGGTACATGGGAAACCGAGTGGCAGGAAAGGGGGCTACTTGAGGAAGACTGTTTGATAACACTGTGGACTAGGCAGGAGCGCTGAGCAGCAGATGGGACAGGAAGAAGCTTGCTGCAGTAGCCCAGGGAGAGGCAGCTTCAGCCACAAGCCCCCTGGGTTAGATTTTCTACCCTTCTGCAACCTAGAGTGGCTCCCCTTCACGCTATTCTCAGGGCTGGGATAGCAGTGGCTGGGGCTGTTGTAACAAAGCACCACAAACTGGGTGGCGTCAACACAGTAATGTATTGTCTCACAGCTCTGGAGCTAGAAGTCTGAAATCACTGTGTCGGCTGGATTTGCGTTCCTCTTGAGGGTGTAAGGGAAGGCTCTGTTCCAGGCCTCTCCCTTTCATTTGTCAGGGGCCATCTTCTCTGGGTCTCTTCACATCGTTTTCCTTTCTGCATGTTTTTTTCCAGATACTCCCACACACACACTTTTTTTAAAATCTTTTTTTTTGATATGGAGTCTCACTCTGTCACCCAGGCTGCAGAGCAATGGTGTGATCTCAGCTCACTGCAACCTCCGCCTCCCAGGCTCAAGCGATTCTCCTGCCTCAGCCTCCCGTGTAGCTGGCATTAGAGGCACGCACCATCACACTCACCTAATTTTTGTATTTTTTGGTAGAGATGGGGTTTCATCATGTTGGCCAGGCTGGCCTTGAACTCCTGTCCTCAAGTGATCTGCCTGCCCTGGCCTCCCAAAGTGCTGGGATTACAGGCTTGAGTCACTGTGCCTGGCCCACATTTTCCCTTTTTATAGGGACACCAGTCCTATCGGATTAGGGCCCATCCTAATGATTTATTTTAACTTGATTCCCTTTGTAAAAATCATGTCTCCAAATAAGTCACATTCTGAGGTAGTGGGAGTTCAGAATTCAACATATGAATTTGAGCAGGACACAGTTTAGCTCATAAGACTTGACAAAGCCAGGTCTCTTTATTTCTTTGGCAGTACCTACCAATCACCAACACAAAATGGCTGCATTCCCTCCCTAGGAGTTCTGACTGGGTCTTCAAGATTGACTTTCTGCTCTCTATAAGCAGTTCTCAGTTGATGCTTTCTCCCCTCTTATGCTGCCGAAATGTGCCCAGTAACCGTTTCCAGTGTAGTCACATCATTCTCTTTTTTGTTATGCCCAATAACTGAGTGACCTGGGTGGTCCAAAAATTCCCCTGAGGTCTTGTGACCTGGCCACGCAACACAACCAGCAACCACAGCAACCCCCCACCCTGGGAAAACTTGTAATTCCAGACTGCTTTATCTGAATCCTAGTTCATACACTTGTATGACTATATATGCCTGGAATTGCCCTTAGAGACTAAATATCCTAGAGATGTTCAACCAGTTTTCACAAACACACTGTTTGTAGAGACAGGGTCTCAGTCTGTCTCCCAGGCTGTAGTGCAGTGATGCGATCATGGCTCACTGCAGCTTTGAGTTCCTGGTCTCAAGCAATCCTCCCACCTCAGCCTCCTGAGTAGCTGGGAGAACTGGGATAGCTGGGACTACACATGGACACCACCATGCCTGGCTAATTTTCTTTATTTTTTGGAGAGGCAGGGTCTTGCTATGTTGCTTAGTCTGGTCGTGAACTCCTGGCCTCAAGTGATTCTCCTGCTTTGACCTCCCAACATTTTGAGATTACAGGCATGAGCCACCATGCCCAGTTCAAATAATCTCTTCTATTC
>NW_012109474.1:1344785-1353430 GCF_000951045.1 Mandrillus leucophaeus | reverse complement strand
AGAGGAATGAAGGTGATAGAAAACCGGGCCATGAAGGATGAGGAGAAGATGGAAATTCAGGAGATGCAGCTCAAAGAGGCCAAGCACATTGCGGAAGAGGCTGACCGCAAATACGAGGAGGTAGCTCGTAAGCTGTTCATCCTGGAGGGTGAGCTGGAGAGGGCAGAGGAGCGTGCGGAGGTGTCTGAACTAAAATGTGGAAAATGTGGTGACCTGGAGGAAGAGAACTCAAGAATGTTACTAACAACCTGAAATCTCTGGAGGCTGCATCTGAAAAGTATTCTGAAAAGGAGGACAAATATGAAGAAGAATTAAACTTCTGTCTGACAAACTGAAAGAGGCTGAGAGCCGTGCTGAATTTGCAGAGAGAACGGTTGCAAAACTGGAAAAGACAATTGATGACCTGGAAGAGAAACTTGCCCAGGCCAAAGGAGAGAACGTGGGCTTACATCAGACACTGGATCAGACACTAAACGAACTTAACTCTATATAAGCAAAACCGAAGAGTCTTGTTCCAACAGAAACTGCGGAGCTCCGTGGGTCTTTCTTTTCTCTTGTATGAAGTTCCTTTTGTTATTGCCATCTTCGCTTTGCTGGAAATGTCAAGCAAATTATGAATACATGACCAAATATTTTGTATCGGAGAAGCTTTGAGCACCAGTTAAATCTCATTCCTTCCCTTTTTTTTTCAAATGGCACCAGCTTTTTCAGCTCTCTTATTTCTTCCTTGAGTTGCATTTATTCCTAAGGTAGGCAGGGTATTTCCTAGTAAGCATACTTTCTTAAGACAGAGGCCATTTGGTTCCTGGGAGAATAGGCAGCCCCACACTTTGAAGAACACAGACCCTAATATCTAGTCGTGGATATAATTAAAACGCTGAAGACCATAACCTTTTGGGTCAACGGTTGGTCGAACTATAGGCACCATCACATGGGTAGGGATTTTCCATCCAGAGCCAATAAAAGGGCTGGTGGGGGCCGGGGGTGGCTATTGTGGAAAGTCATAACCCACGGATAGATTAACCTAAGAATTCTGGCCTTTCTCCACACTCCACCATGCAGAACAAACATCCTCTCAAGCAGTCAACGTAGAATGCTTGGGTAATAGTCGTAATTACCCACATGTAGTAATTAATAGATGGTAATTAATAGATCCTTGATGTGATGTTCTTTTGCATATTTCCTTCATTCTAAAGTTGTTCTCTGGCCGGGCACGGTGGCTTTCGCCTGTAATCCCAACACTTCAGGAGGCCAGATCACTTGAGGTCAGGAGTTCGAGACCAGCCCAGCCAACATGGCGAAGCCCTGTCTCTACTAAAAATAAAAAAAATTATGGTGACGCCTGCCTGTAGTCTCATCTACTCGGGAGGGTGAGGCAGGAGGATCACTTGAACCCAGGAAGTGGAGGTTGCAGTGAGCCGAGATCGCACCACTGCACTCCAGCCTGGTTGACAGAGTGAGACCCCATCTCAAGAAAAAAACAAAATAAAAATAAAGTTGTTCTCTGAAGAGCAAATGTCTCATTCCAGTAATGACCCACTCAGCCGGAATATGGTGGAGTTCAGTCCAATTCAGGTCAGCCATATCTGAAAGACTACAAGTCATTCATAAGTTGAGCAAAAGCATTTCTATCTATTAGCAGAAAGGGCCTCTCTGGCAGCAGAGATTAAAAATTGGCCCAACTTCATTTCCATACTTCAGGGAATAGCAAATTGAAGATTTACTTATCTAGGACTTGAATTCCTTCTTTGGGGCCAAGTTAATAAAACACCAAGAAACTCCTGATTAAACTGGATAATGAAGGATTCTGTAGACAGGGCTGCACGTATCGGCTTTGTTTGACTTCTCTTTTCTCAGTTAACATCTCAGAGCTGGAACATTCCACATTCCCCAGCAGCGTGTGGGGGCCGAGTAAAGTTTACAATTAACGACTAAAAATCACCCTGCTTCTGGCTTATCTGAATCCCTTACCCACCCCACCCCACCACCCCACTCGTATTTATTCAGCACCACACTACCCAGGAAATACACTAGCAAATTGTGCAATGGAATCAAATCCACACTTTTCTTTAGATTCTTGTAAGTGTATCATATGTAATAGTATCACTTTTTCTACATTTTGGTCAAATAAATTTTTACATAAACAAACAAACAAAAAAAAGGTAAACTTCTTTGGTCCCACTCTACTGATGGATTGCCTGAGGCTGTGTTGCTCTACCCCAGTAAATATCCATATCCAGTGGCATGTGCCTGTAGTCCCAGCTACTTGAAAAGTGAGAGAATCACTTGAGCCTATGAGTCCAAGAGTTCAAGTCCAGCCCAGGTAACAGTTAGACCCTATCTCTAAAAAAATAAGAAATAAAAAACTTATATTTTGACCAGCAGCTGAAACAGAGTGTTAAGCTTGCAGTGTCTACTGCCAGAGGTGAGCTGCTTGGGAATACAATAGAGACCAATACCTTCATCTCTCAAATCTTGAATGGTAATGCTAATCTCTAAAATTCCTCCAGAAATGTGGCATTGCTTCTAATTTTTCTTGGAAGCTAGTATTGGGGATAGGAAAATGTCAAGAGCTTTCATTTGACCTTTCAAGGGCTTCCATTTCTTCTCATAATGGTCCTCACTCCACAAATCAGGCCACTACTGTAAGGGATCTACCAGCTGGTAAGTGTATGCTAATTATATCTATCCTAACTATATATTTGGGCACTGGGGAAATAACCACAGGGTGGGTTTGCAGATGCACTGGATCTTCTGTGAGAATGACTTTTATCAGTACTTAGGGTTCTAGAATTCCATTCATAATGGGCTCTGGCTCTGTGAACTGACTCTGAGGCGTAGGCTTCAATTTTCCTTTTCTGTGGTTAATGTCAGTCTTCCATTTGCCAGTTCGAGATATCTTCCTGTTTGTATAAACCCAATAGCACCCTAATTGGTGGTCTATGCCACTCACTCCTTGGACTCTGTAATCTGTTAATTACTGTCATAGAGCCCTGTGGACCAAAGCACTCTGACTGAACCTACCACTCTGGTTAGCTGCCTATCAAGTAATTATATTTGCAGTGTGTGCCTTTGAAAGGCACCACTGAGCTTCTCCAAGATGCTGGTATCTTGCTCACCAATGCGCTTTCTACTGTCTGAGTGAAAAATATGCCCTCTGGGTGGCAGGCTCTTGGTCTAAACATAAGAGGTCCCTGTATCATATTCCCAGTTCCCTGAACCTTCTAATCTCTTCTTCAACACTATGCCAAGGTATTTCTGTGGTCTCCACTTTTTTTTCTGTAGTTCCTTGTGAAGTCAAGGCCTCAAATACCATCCTAGAAAACTCTCTGTGTGTTCTTGATACAAAACTAAATTATGAGTCATAAATGAGTTATCCCATTTCTGAATACCCCACTGTCCAGCTCTGTATTTGCCCCCTCTTTGGGCTACTACCCTCAATATTCAATTTACGTTCAGCAGTTCTTGCTAGAGTTTGTAACTTTTTTCTTATCTAGACAATTTCACCCTGAAACAGGATTTTGCATCTGCAGCCAAGCTTGCCCAGACCTGCCTCTGGCTCTCAGTCTGGAGAGAATGACAGGTGGTGGAGGTTAGCTTTTCTTAAAGGACGGACATCACCTTGGGAAGCCACTGCTTCAGGTGAGATTATTATACCCTACAGCCAGCAAGTAGAGTCTAGTCTTCTGTGGCAAAGATGAAGGTGTCACGTCTTTGGGGAAGGAGGGCTTACAGGAATTTGGAGTTTCTAGATGCTCAGGTTCATCCACCTAATAGTCTCCATTCCAAGTCTGAGATTTCTACACTTTTGCTATCAGGACCCTGACTTGACATACAATACTTGTCAAGGCTATGCATTTCATCTTCATGGCAGCTCCAAAACCCTTAGAATCAGATTCTGAATCTGATCTTCACACAGTTTTCCCTGATGTTGCAGGAAATAAAGACCTCCTTTAATATTGCCATACAAGTCACCTGGCTTTTAGAGCCATAAATCAACTTCCCTGATCCTATTATTTATTTAAATGTCTTTACTGCTGCCATAAGTAGCCATCCTAGTCCAAAAGCCTCATAGGTAACATTGCTTCTGTATTAGTCCATTTTCATACTGCTGATAAAGACATACCTGAGATTGGGCAGTTTACAAAAAAAAAGAGGTTTAATCAACTTACAGTTCCAAGTGGCTGGGGAAGCCTCACAATCATGGTGGAGGGTGAAAGGCATATCTCACATGGTAGCAGACAAGCGAAGAGGGCTTGTGCAGAGAAACTCCACTTTTTAAAACCATCAGATCTCGTGAGCATTATTCACTATCACGAGAACAGCATGGGAAAGACCTGCCCCCACGATTCAATTCCTGCTTCTAGGCCCCTCCCACAACACATGGGAATTCAAGATGAGATTTGGGTGGGGACACACCCAAACCATATCAGCTTCTATACTGGTTGAAGGCCATGGCCACTTAATCTTCCAATGCCTTGTCTTATGCCTGACCTGCATTTTATCCCAATTAACTACAGTGAAAATTGAAAAAATCATGAGTCTACCAAATGCCAAGGAGTTGTTACTAGCCATATACTACCAGCAATGGAGTACCTATTACTTTAAGCCAAATGGGACATTCAACTCAAAATTCCATCCTGATCATTGTTCTCTAGAATCACTCTTGGACGATTGTTTTAACCTATGTCTTTTAGAAAGCAGAGCTTTAAGCAAGGATTAAAGTGCTGACACTGTATTTGCAAGGCATAAGGGCAGGGATATAAGGGTGGAAAAAAATGGGAAATGAGGCAAAGATACATGTAAAACAATGCAATGTGTTACTGTGCTGGCCACTGCTTCATGATTAACCATGAGGAGGCATGCAATTCAATTGGCATGTGTGTTCATGCTACTTGTTGGATTTTCTCTAGAATTTCAAGGAGAAGCCAGTCCTCAGAGTTATCCACAGAAGGGAGAAATGAAGAAACATTTATTTCGTAGCTCTATTTTGTCTTCCATTTTCTAGCGGGCACTAACACTCTTATCTTACATTATTTTGCTCCATAGCAGGTGCTCAGAAAGCCAGGTGCAATGATCTAGGTGTAGCAATTTAGCCAAGTCTAGAAACAGAGGACAACTTGGTGTGGCAAATGGTATGTGTTGGTCATGTAGACTTGTGCCTAATCTAGATTCTTGCCAGCCTGGGGAAGTTGTTACAAGCAGTGGCAGCAGCATGGTTCAGATGGAAGTTTGGGAAGGAAGCCAGGGATGGTGACCCCAGAAAGCCAAAGTCTGTGTTAGACACATGATGCTTCAGGATATAGGGACAAAGCAGGTTCACGTTACTCATTAAATCTTGCCTCACAGACTATCTAGCCAGCTCCAAATTGGGGCTTTACACATTATAAATTGGACCTTAAGAGTGCTAACATTGTCCATGCAAGCATCTATGTGTGTCCAGTTTTATGTAATAGCTCCGGTCCTGAAAAGTATGGAAGAGCTCCATGTTTCAAGAAGCCTGGTAGAAAACCCTTTTGTAAAAGTGTGGATTTCTTTGCCAATGTGAACAATAATGTTCTAATTTGGCAATAAGGAGAGTTTAGTTTCAACACAATAGATTTGAAGTTTCACACAACCCAATGTTGTATCCTGATCTAAAAAGTCTAATTTCAGCCAAGCACAGTAGCTTATGCCTGTAATCCCAGCACTTTGGGAGGCTGAGGCAGGTGGATCACTGGAGGTCAGGAGTTCGAGACCAGCCTGGCCAACACAGTGAAACCCTATCTCTACTAAAAATACAAAAATTAGCTGGGCATGGTGTTGGGCACCTGTAATTCCAGCTTCCCAGGAGGCTGAGGCAGGAGAATCACTTGAACCCAGGAGGTAGAGCTTGCAGTGAGCCGAGATAGCACCACTGCACTCCAGCACGGGTGACAGAGGGAGACTCCATCTCAAAATAAATAAATAAATAAATAAAATAAAAAGCCTAATTTATTATTTGCCTCAGCCAGATTAAATTGTTACTCACTAGGAATAAAGCTAATGGCTTCCAGACATAGTGCATTCTCAAGTGAAGTTGACGGGCATGGACTTTTCTTGTGAGACGTTTCCTGGCTTGCAGTTCTGGACTGGGTTTTGCAGAGATCCTCAGGCCAGGAAAGTGACAGCAAGTTTCTTAACCTCTCTGGCTCTCAAGTGACTCTTCATCTTATTTCATGGAACAAATAAGGAAATGTATGGAAAATGCTAACCAAAAATGCCAGGTACATATTATTATTTTGTCATTAATGAGATAGAGTCTTGCTCTGTCACTCAGGCTGGAGTGCAGAAGCATGATCATAACTCACTGCAGCCTTCACTCCTGGACTCCAGTGAACCTTCCCTCCTCAGCCTCCCAAGTCGTTGGGATTACAGGCATGAGCCACCATACCCAGGATTTTTTTTTTTGAGATGATGGTCTTGCTGTGTTGCCCAGCCTGGTCAAGAACTCCTGGGTTCAAGCAATCCTCCTGCCTCTGCCTTTTGAGTTACTGGAATTACAGGCCTGTACCACCACGCTTGGCCCTGGTACAGATTATTATTCAATATCACTTCTCCAGCATCAGTTTCACTCTCAGTAGTCTTAGGTGCTGGTCCAGGTAGCAACAGCTAATACCCACTAAGCACTTACTGTGCCAGGCACCATGCTCAGTGCCATAGGAGCTAAGCCCCTTTGAATCCTCACAGTAACCACTAGCTGGTCATTTTTATTTATCTATCAGAGAGTGCGAGTAATGGACTCTAAGTCTGGTCTCTGGGATTCCACCGTTCTCTTTCTACCCACTGTGCTGCTTTGTGGGATCTTAGAGGGTCTCCCCACTCACTGTTGGCTTCAGCATGCCCTGTGATCTTAGAAGAGGGGATGCGAGAGGCTACTGGAGGGGCACCGGGGTGCGAGGCCAGGTGTGGAGCTTGCCTGCAACTCAAGTTCCCACAGCCTGGGGGTCAGCCGAAAGGACACCCACAAAATATGTGTCAGCGCTCTGCCCGGGGGCTCTGTTTTGGGCTGACAGGGAGCTGCCCTGCTGGGATTATCCCTACACAGTCATTTTAAGGAGGTTTCTAGCAACAGTACTCAAAGCTAACAGGGTGTGTGTAACACCCAGAAATGACAATTTACCAGAAAATCCCAATCCCTGGGGACGTTCTTCACAGTAGAGGTATATGCAAAGGCTGCTCAGTGCAGTGGGTGTCTGACTCATCAAGCTGGCCCTGCTAACCAGTGCCAGTCCTTGTCTATCAGATAGCACAGGCGCCAGGTGAACCCAACTCCTTCTGCCTTCCTCTGGGTCAGGAGCCATGGTGTCGGCCTCCCTGGGGGTGACCATCATCTTCTGCATTGGTTTGTGTTTATTGTGGGGAGAAGGCTGAAGGAAGGGCCTGGACTGCAGGGACCTGTGCTGTGGGATCTGATATTTGCCTTTGTCCCGGACATTCTCCCTTTCCCCTAATAAGCCAGCATATCATCAGTAATATAGATGCAGAGCCCACTCCCTGGACTGACAAACCAGCAACTCACTCAGCTTCTCTGTGCCTCAGTTTCCTTATCCGTAAAAGAGAAATCACCACAGGACCAACTTCTTAGAATGGTGAGGATTAAATGAGCTAGCACAGAACATTTAGAACATTTAGTGTCTGGCATGTGAGCAGGGCTGTATACATTTAGCTATTATCATGCTGTACCTTAGACTCCTTCAGGGCGCCGAGACTAAAAAGTAGAAAGAAAAGCCACACCCCTAAAAAGAGCTCTGGAATCTTAGAAAGTTGTAGCTGCAGGTGACCCCGTCCAAGCACTGCCCCCGAGAGCTGATAGAAGAGCTCCTAAGTGAGTAATACTTGTGACGGCTTTTGGGTAGACCAGAAGCCTGTGCCCAAGGAGGGCTCCCACAGGTGAGTGGGGCTGCCCCACCCTCTGCTGCCTGCCTCTTCCCCCAGGGCAGGGTGCCCTCAATAGGCTCTTTGTTCTCAGGACTCGCCTTTGCTCCACCTAGTCTTTAACTGTCCCACAATCTGGGCTCAGGGCTTTACTTAAACCACCAAGCCCTTGCATCAAACCACAAGAAGAAAACCACACGCCTTTGGAATTGCTCAGTGCTCTCTTGTTTTTTTTTTTTTTCCCCCTTCCTTTCGTCTTCTCTCCAGCACACACACACACACATGTGCCCACACACACACACACAGAGAGCAGGTTTCCCATCAAGCAACTGTTTCCTGGTGTCATGAGACAGGCTGTCCAGGACTTGTTTTGGGAACGTGTGAACAAGGGGGTACCCATAGCCCTTACGACACTCAGGGGACCAGCCAGCCCCCTTTCTTGGGCCTGGGGCCCTCACCTCGGCTGCTATTGGTGCTGTCTTGAAGGGCAGCAGAGCTGGGATGGGAGCTGCCCTGCATTTGTAGGCTCTCTGGACCAGGTGGCAGTAGCCCAGGCTTGAGCCCAGTGATCTTGGTCAATGCCAGGCCTTGTGGACTTCTGGGTCCACTGAAGATCATGAGGTCAATGCTGGCAGCCTGGCCCCTTTGAGCTGCCCACACACAGTGGACTTCTAGCCCTGGGAACACAGGCTCCCCTGTCTGGGACTATGGAGTCCTCGGCAGGGTGGGAAGGGGAAGGCAAAGTTGGT
>NW_012109474.1:1304253-1344150 GCF_000951045.1 Mandrillus leucophaeus | reverse complement strand
ATTAGATTCAGCCTCATGGCTGTGAGTTTCCAACTTGCTTCTCTACAATCCACAGTTCTGCTATTTAGAACTGTGGAAGAAGGGTTCATAAAGAAAACTATCAGAGTCCCTTAAGAGCTTCTTAAAACACAGCACTGGCTTGGGTGCTAGTAGAGCTAGGGTTAAAAACATAGTCTTTGATGTCCAGCTCTGATAAGCATTTCTCATTGGCTTCATTTTAGCTGTATGAGTATCAGACAGATTATTAAACCTTACTAAGTTTCAGTTTCCTCCTCTATAAAATGGGGAGTCTATCTTTTAGCATAATGAGGCACCTCACATAGTAGGTGAAGCTTAATAAATGACCGCTGTGATGTGCTGCACCCACTTCCCCTAAACCCAAACAAGGAGCTGGATGCCTTTTGCTGAACAGCAATGGTTCGGTGGACTGAGGGTTAATGCTTCTGTGGCTCTGGTCTGTGGCAAGAGAGGGTGGAAGTCAGAGCCAAGGTCAGATCTTCACAGGCCATTTCCCTGTGAACACAGAACAAATACTCTCTTTGCATCTGGGCTGTTCATTTTAAATTCAGCAAAGGAGGGCTTGTTGGGGAAGTTTTGCCCTGGAGTCTTGGAATTTCTCACCAGATCTCTAGTGCTCACTTCTAGCTGCTCCCACTTTGCCCGCCTTAGTAAGCAGTGGCCCATTTGCCCTTAATCTTAGCAAAAGAAGCAGATCTGCCCAACTCCATGGCATCTGGGGGTGGGGAACCCATCCATGGCAGTGCCTTGGAGGCATCTGAGAGAGGGGTTGGGCTAGGCTTCCTGAAATCGCCTTCTCCCACAGGGCTGTGCACATGAACTTGCAAACTCCTTGAAGGTGGAAATGACCTGGTCTCTGGATCACCACAACTCTGAGCACAGCATCTTGGATAAACAATGTGCTTAATACATGCTGGAATAATTCTATGAAATCTATACTTGAAAGCAGAAAAACAGGGACAGAATTTTCACTTTTTAAAAAGAAATGTTCATTTTATAAAACGTTTCCCCACTGAAGCGCTTAAGTAGAAACTTCCTTAATTACCCAAAATGAACTTTTGAGTAGCTCAGACCTAAGCTGATGGGCTGAACTGCCCTGTCCTGTCACTGGCTCCTTCCTTTCCCCATCACCTCTCTAAATTCAGTCCCATCATTGTTGAGACTTGCTTTACAGACACCCTGCTCAGTGCTGTGAACATGATCTCATTCCATCATCATGGCCATGGCATGGCCAGATATATTATTTTCCTTCTTTTATAGATGAGAAAATACAGGCTTGGAGAATTCAAAACCACTTGTTCATAGGAATAGCAGAGTCAAGACCCAAAACCCAGCCTCAGGGCCAAACCAGTGCTCAGAAATGTCTCTAAGGAAACCCCAACTCCACAAAAGTCTTTCTGACTTTCCCCACCTCTCCTAGACAGACAGCAGTGTCCCGTCTCTGGCTCCTGGTGCTCTCCTGGTCTTCTTGAACCTCAGGTTCTGCCCTGGGGGCAGCCACCCAGGTATTTGCTGCCTTACCCTCCTGCCGCCCTTTCTCTCCAAGTGCTCACTTTGGAGTGGAATTGCCTGGAGAGTGAGCAATGGGTCTAAGTCCCCTTTGCATTCCCAGCAGTGCCAGGCTCAGTGCCGGCTCCCAGGGAGCTCTCTGGGTATTTCAGTTCGTTTGATATATTATTTGTCCCAGAAGAAGGCACTGAGGCTCTCCAAGGAAGAGCCTGACAGGCCTCAGACAACCCCAGAGGTCTCTAGGGGAGCTCAGGCTGTTCTGTTCTAGCCTAGGCGACACTCGAAGCTGTCCGCTCTAGGGCTGTTCCACCCCCTGAGAAGATCTAGGAACAGGCAGGGAGGTTCCCAAATTGCCTCATGGTTCCACAGTTTCTGGCATGTTCCACCTCCCTGGGCCCTAAGGAGCTGAGGCCCCAGACAGCCCCTTGGGCATGATCCTGGCCACTGGCCATCCCCCTATCTGCCCTCTCTCAGCCAGTGGCACCCACTCTTCTGGGCTGTGGGCCTGGTACTGCTTCCTGCATTCCTGCTTGCAGACCTGCTGAAATAGAACGAACAGATTCCAGCCAGGCCTCAGCCTGATCACAGCAGGCCTGTCCGAGCATGTGACCTCTCTTCTTCCCCTTTCTTTATCAGTCAAGCAGAGGTAATAACAATAATTAACCTGGAGCCTCCGATGGGTCCTCCTGGACCTCACACCCAAGGTCCTCCTGGATTATGCTAACAGTCCCAAGTAGAAAATGAAGGTTATTATTATTGTTCCCATTGTATGCCCAAAGGAACTGAGGCTTAACCTAGGTAAAGACAGAGACACAGAGGCAGCCTGGAGCATCCACCAGAGACACGGACTTTGGGGTGGGGAGAGCTTGCCTGTGCTGAGAGCTGTGTGTCTGCTCCCCAGACTGGCAGTGTGGGGCTTTGCAGCGTATCTTGGTAGCCACCAGAGCACCCCTGGAAGAGGTAGGGGTGGCAGGGACAAAGCTACAGGGCTGGGACGAAGGTATCCCCACCTGATCACCTGCTCCAGATCCTACCCAGGAACCCCCTATTATGTACGAGGCATGGGAGGTAAATGGCTCCCCCAGCTCTGCCCCAGACCAGCTCACAGCTGCTGTCTGGGCTGGATGAGCTTGGCCCCCAGTTCCTAGAGGGGTCTCTTGCCAGCAGCACCTATATCACCTAGTGAACCTAAAGGCACATCCCTGTAGAGTGCAGCCTGAAGACGGACATCTGAGCTGCTGCCTTGACTTTCCTGTTCTGTGTCTCTTTTCTCATTTTGTTGGGTGGAGAGGTGTGGATGGAAGGAAAGAGTAGGAGAGGTATGGACAGGAGGAAGGGGTACTGTTATGCTTCTCTTTGCAGTTGCTGCCCTGCATTTGGAATATTCCCATGATACAGGAGGGGGCCAGGGAAGTGCTGGGAAGGGAAGGACGTGGTCCCTGGCAAGGGCTCCACCCCCGGGCGTGTGCCAACAGACCTAGGTGAGGACGGGCATTTCTGTTTTCATGCTCAAATGTTGCATTTCCCAAGACCACCCTGACCCACCACACCCCCATCCTGTGCCTATAAAAACCCAGAGACCCTAGCGGGCAGAGACACAAGCAGCTGGACTTCGAGAGGAGTGGAAGAACACACCGACAAGCACCAGCAGACACCGGCAGGCCATCGACCAGCGAAACACGGTACAGTTCACCCAAGGCTAGTTGGAAGACAGCCTGGCCACTGAGCGGCCTGACTCCAGGAGAAAACCACCTGCCCACCCCATCTCCCTTCTGGCTCCCACATCTGCTGAGAGCTACTGCCACTCAATGAAACCTTGCACTCATTCTCCAAGCCCACGTGTGATCCGATTCTTCCGGTACACCAAGGCAGGAAGCCCTGGGATACAGAAAGCCCTCTGTCCTTGCGATAAGGCAAGGAGTCTAATTGAGCTGATTAACACAAACCGCCTACGGATGGCTAGACTGAAAGAACACCCTGTAACACATGCCCACTGGGCTTCAGCTGCAAACATTTACCCCTAGACGCTGCCATGGTGTTGGAGCCCCACAGCCTTCCTGTCTGCATGCTACCCCTAGAGGTTTGACCAGTGGGGCACTGAAGAAGCGAGCCACACCTCCATCGCACACCCTGCAAGGGGAACGAGCGAACTTTTCCTGTTTCACCAGTTCAAACTACCTATGGATCAGATGCTCCAGGAGAAATGAAATTTTACCACTCTGGGAACCCACTGCCCACCAAGATAAATGAGCCTTGTGGGGCCTCCACATAGCCCAGCCCATGCTCTGAATTAGGCACCTCCTTTCCTGAAGACCCTGCCTCCTTCCCAGATGTCACTCTGCCCATCCATCCTCACCTGAGTCATGTGTCAGCCATGAGGGGCTGTGCTGGACTCCTCCCAATTCAGCCGCATGGAGATGACTCTCACTATACATCTTGGGTGTGACAGGCCTTCAGAATGAACTTGACAAGGCTTGGTGGCTGTCTGAGACTTAGAATCCTTTCACTTATGCAGAATCTTAGGCTGCAGAATCTGAGCAGATGGGGCAATATTTGCTTAGGGCCCCTCCTGCATACATTTCTTCTACACCTAGGGTCTCCGATGTCCCAGTCTTGTGGGCTACGGAATACTAACTAGTGGGTGTGAGATATTCAGTTCTATCCAACATATGTTTATGAGTAATCTGCCACTGTGCCGGGATCTGAGGATGCAAAGGTGGCCCCTGCGTAGGTACATGGCTGGGGCAGACCCAGAAGCCACGCAGCAGGCATACCCTCTCTGTTATGCCTCTGGGTGGCCTTTCCTGTAATTAACCATGAGAGGATTAACCATGAGAACCCCACCATGGTGCTAGAGCACAGTAAAGGGCTAATGAGATCTTAACCAGTCACTCTTTCTGAGGCTTTCTGAATTGGTTCGATTTTGAGAACCCAACTCAAATACCATCTTTGCTGTGACACCTTCCTCCCATTCGTTCCTTTAGCCAGCAAGTAGTTAGAGAGTGCTACAACTGATAGGTATTGATAAAGGGACAAAGAAGTGTGGAACACGGCCCTGTACATCTAGGATATTGTATTCTAGTAGGGGAGATCCCTTTCTTCTCCACAGACTGATTGAGGGCCCACCATGGTCTAGGCATTGTGCTAGACACAGGGCATATGGCAATGACCCAGACCAACAGGGGTCCTCCCCTCCCAGTGCATTAGACCTGGCGAGGGACACAAACATATTGCAGCCAGCCCCACTGGTTGTGGCCATTGTGGCATCATGGAGGGATGGAGTGCAGAGGGTGACAGAGCACACAGAAAAGCTTCCACCCCCTGGCCAGAGCAGGTGTCCCCAAGGGAGTGATTCCATCTGTGCCCAAATAAACACTCAAAGGTGGCGAGAGCTCAGTACCACCCAGGGGTGCGATTAGTGCAATAGGAACTGCGAAGGGGAGATCCCCTCCAGCTGCACGGAAGGCTTCCTGGAAGAAGTAGGCACTGAGTTGAGCATTCAAGCTTCCTGAATGACTGTAATCTACCCATGTCTGGAACTGACAAGGTACTCCCAGCCAGTCTCATCAAGTTAACTCAGTTGTTTATGCTGTGACTACATCATTGTGCTCCATTCTGTTCTGTACTGTCGCCTGTGTCCCTTGTCCCCATCCATAATGCTCTTGAAGCCTCTGGGGACCGAGGCTTCCTGTGTCCCCTTGGATCAGATTGGTGGTGGGGAGTGGACAAAGTTCACAGTCTGGGAGGTTTGGTCCACAAGCAGATGTTCCTCAACGCCCGTCTATGTCCCTCTCCAGGACACACTGTGCCCAAGGAAAATCAGTGCAGTTTCTTGGGGGCGGGATTTTTAAGTGGGTTTGGTAAAAGCAGAGTCCAGATTCTGCCCCAGAAGGGTCTTTAAATAGAGCAGAGGAACACTGTCAGGAGAGAATTCGCTTACGCTTTATATTATTCATTTATATTGGGAACATTAACAGAATTAAGCTTTGAATAAAAAGGACTCTATTTTCAGAATAGTCCTGAGGACAATTAAAGGGCGGCATTTCCCTCCAGAGAGCTGCCATCAAGCCATGTGACTTCATTTTGGAAGCCACCAAGTGTTCAAGTAATGCGGCGTAGAAATAAAAAGTGAAAAGAGGCGCTCCTGCCTGCAGCGGAGAGAACTCAGGTTGGCCACCCAGCCTCTTGTGGCTTCATCCCGCCTGGGGCTAATTCCCAGGTGCCTGGAGGTAGAAAGGTGGGCAGTGCTGGTGCGGGGAGCCCAGAGTGCTGTCTCCGTTACTGGAGGTCTTTTCGATAGTGCCTCCAGGTTTTAGGTTAAGAGACATCTTTCCTGGATGTTCCTTGCCAAAACAATTTCCTCTGTTAGGCAAGCCAGCATCCTTCACAGATCCACACAGATTTTGAGCACCTATTTTGTGCCCAACAGAGTTCTAGGAGCTGGAGACACAGCAGGGAGCAAAACAAAGCCCCTGTTCACACTGCATATGGGGGAGGCAGACAGTGAGCCACGTCCAATCTGCATGGATGGCTTAGTGATGGCAAGGCCACTGAGAAACATAAAGCAGACCAGGGGATAGAGAGCAATGGGGCAGTGTTCTGTCACCTGCAGGGAAATCAGCGAAGGCCGCTCTCATCATGAGACCCTTGGTCAAAAGCCTGAAGGAGGCAAGGCTGACCAGGCAGCTCTGAGGCAAGTGCTCCTGGCCAAGGGAACAGCAAAGGCAAAGGCCCCATATTAGTCCGTTCTCACGCTGCTATGAAGAACCGCCTGAGCCTGGGTAATTGATGAAGAGGTTTAATTGACACAGTTCTGCAGGCTGTACAGGAAGCATGACTGGGAGGCCTCAAGAAACTTACAGCCATGGTGGAAGGAGGAGGGGAAGGAAGCAAGTATGTCTTACCCTGGCGAAGCAGAAGAGAGAGAGGAGGGGGAAGTGCCACACTTTCAAACA
Source organism: Mandrillus leucophaeus (assembly GCF_000951045.1). Lineage (NCBI taxonomy): Eukaryota > Metazoa > Chordata > Mammalia > Primates > Cercopithecidae > Mandrillus > Mandrillus leucophaeus. The sequence continues at coordinate 1,337,668 of NW_012109474.1, read as the reverse complement.
ACCACTTCTTGTGAGAACTCCCTCACTACCACCAGATTGGCAAGGGGGAAGTCTGCCTCTATAATACAATCACCTCTCACCAGGCCCCTCTCCCGACATGTGGGGATTACAATTCGAGGTGAGGTTTGGGTGGGGATACAGAGCCAAACCATATCAGGCCCCAAGGCAGGAGAGGGCTGGCATCCTGGAAGAGGGAGCTGGGAGCAGCCACTGAGGTGTGTGTTGAGGGGAGGTGTGGCGGGGTTGGGGGGAGTTGAGGTCAGACTGTAGGACCTGGCAGCCTGTGCAGAGGACCTTGGGTTTTACTCTCAGTGGCATGGGAAGCCGTTGGAAGGCTCTGAGCAGAGGAGAGACATGATGTGATGGGTGCTTTACGGTATCACTCATCAGCCATCACCACCTTGGGTGTTGCATGAAATGAGGCTTGAGAGAAAGGCAGGGGCTGGAGCATGAAGAGCACTAGAGGCCAGGTGAGGGAACTGGGCCTTCACCATGAGGTCAATGGAGGAGTTTAGAGGAAGGAGTTAGTCTTCATTCTCATCTTGGAATAGAAGGCTCTAAGCACAGAGAAGTGAAGTCACCCTTCCCGGGACACGCACAGCTGGATAAGGTGACACTGGGATGGAAACCGACGCCTTCAGATTCCTATCCCAGTTAGTATGAACTTTCTCCTGAATAACAACGGGAAGCGTTTACTGAGCATTTTTTCAGGTACCAACCCACTTATTTTTCAAAACAGCGCTGGAGGTAGGCAATATTATGACTCTCATTTTATAGACAAGGACCCCAAGGCAAAAAGGGGTTGAGTAACTTGTCTGAGGGTACATGGCTAGAAAGTGGTAGAGCCAGGATCGGAACTCAGGCAGCCTGGATCAGGAGTCCATGGAGTCAACCAGTGTGCTCTAGGGCCTTGCTAAGTCCTCCAGCCATGTGAGTAGGCGGGTGGGAGAACTGGGACTAGTTTCTACAGTGTTTCCGGAGCCGAGTCAGCTCTGGACCTGCCTGTACTCAGACCCCCACACTTCTCCTGCATCCTTAGTCCATTCCCACTGAGACCCCCACTGCAGTAGACACTAAAGGAACAAGAAGAGGAGCGGAAAATTAGACGCGAAGAATTGCCCCCCCAGGAAGAGATTCAAAGCTGCTTCTTAACTTGTTGGGCCCCCAGATCCCTCAGATCTTGAGTGCCCTGGGGAGCCGCCGTGCCCTCTCTGCCATAAGCAGAACACGGAGCGACGGCCTCTTGTGCGGTTTGATCATGTGAACCATCCTGGTCAAAAAAATGAAGGGTATCGAATTAGGAATGAAAATGATTCCTTCCCCAAGCTCTGAATGCACTCCAAAATCCCTAGGGGGAGGCTTGGGTTTGTGTTGGCAAAGGAGAAGCTGGTGGAAATGTCTGCAACTCAGTCTCACGCTTCCTCCTTCTCCCTGACTGATTGCCTTAACAGGCGCTGAGGCTCGCCAGCCGACAGGCCACCAGAGGGCACCCACAGACAGGGCTGGCAGTCTCGGGCGGGCAGGCGGGTTAGCGTCCTCTGAGAAGGCCAGGTCGGACGTCGTGGAACTGCAGAGGGAAAAGCATACACAGGAGCCGAAACACACTGAGCAGGCCCAGGATACGAGAACGTGGATCTGGAGCCACACCCAGCCCGTGGCCTTCCCATGCAATGGCTGTGACAACTCTCCAGTTCTGTGGTGTGTGCCCCAAAACAGTACCTGTAGGCTCTGGCTCAGTGACAAACTGGGATTAGGTTTGTCTTTGTTTCCAAGATTAATTTGAAAAAGGTGACTGGGCATGGTGGCTCATGCCTGTAATGCTAGCACTTTGGGAGGCTGAGGCAGGAGGATCCCTTGAGCCCAGGAGTTCAAGACCAGCCTGGGCAACATAGGGAGATCTGTCTCTATCTAAAGTTTTTTTTTTTTTTTTAATTTTGAAAAAATAATTTAAAAAGAAAAAGGCAAGTCCTCTAAAGATGTGTAAAGACAACAGCTAGAAGTGACTACAGATACAACTTTATTAACTACCATGAGGGTCAACTGACCCAGGCACCCAAAGTTAATTATCTGAACCCTGCTAACCTTGGCTAGTGATGGTTTTAGCCCAAACATACATATATGTACCCACATCTCCCATGTGCTTATCACACTGAATGAGAATTACCTGCTTATTTACATGGGGACCTTAAGAGCAGGAACCATATCCTGTGAATCTCTGTTCCCAGTTGAACTTTAATGTATGTCAAATATATATAGAACATTTGGTTCCATTTCTCCAGCAAAGCCTGGAAGACAAGAAACATGATGCCTTTTTGGATTGCAAATAGAGAAAACCTTCCTGTTCTGTGGCCTGGGATTATTTCCAACTAGGCTGGTCCATGATTTTAGGACGGAGGTGAGCAAACTACATACCTAAGCCGAATCTGGTCCGTTCTGTTTTTGTAAGTAAAGTTTTATTGAAACACAGCCATGCCCGTTCATTTACTTACTATCTATGTCTGCTTTTGTGCTACAGCGGCAGGATTAAGCAGTTGCAGCAGAGACCATATTCCCCACCTACTCTGAAATATTTGCTATCTGGCCCTTTACAGAAACGGTCTGCTGACCCCTACTGGAGGAGAACACATAACAGCTTTGGGATGTGTCTGGCAGGAGGGCTCCTCCCTGCTTCACTGTGGGGCACAGTGATGATGGTGAGGCCAGCAGGGCCTTCAAGGGCTGCTAGTCATGCCTTGGGTGTGCTATGGGTGTGTGAAATCTGCTTCATGGGGACAGCCTTGGTGAGAAGCCAAGGGTCCTGCACAAGTCCTTCTAGTTCCTGATACCTGGCTGTGTGCTAGTACCCTAGCACAGCCTGGGAGGGTCTGGACGTCTTAGATCAGCTTCATTCTCTCTCTCTCTTTAAACGTTTTTTAAAAACCATTTTATGGGATATAATCCACATATTTAAAGTGTAAACTTCAATCCTTTATCTCTTAACCTACTTGTCTTGTGACTCTTTCCCCTTTCCTTTCCTTGAGCTACACCTGTATAAACTTGTTCTCTGCAAAGATTTCAGTGGGTTTATTCACAATCAGGTGTAAGTGACGTATAATAGTATGATCCTTGGAATCTCAGGATGACCCATCCCATGTTGTATGTTTTTGTCTCAGGTAGAGTTTTTCCCAAGTACACACTGGGATGGAGTTTGGGGCACAGAAGAAGACATCAAACAGTGAGGCAGACCCAACAAAGCCTTAGCCGGTCTAGCTCTTGCCTAGATGTCCAGGCTTCTGTGCTTGTCCAGACCTCTCTCAGTCACCAGGTGCAAATGCCCCAGGAAAGGAGGCTCCCTGCAGGGGAGGCCAACTCTGAAGAGCTGACCTTGGAAGCTGTCTGCTGACCACATTCCCCACAGCTGGATAGCAAGCCCTTCCCTGAAGGGGATCTAGGAGCTGTGTTTCCATGTGCATCTCACCCTTTTAAAGGATCCCATAACCCAGTGACCCTCCAGCCCCCCACTAATAGGAGGACCCTCCCAGGACCAGGGCACCCTCTTTCTATAGAGGCAGCCCATCCCCATTTCACAAGGTGCTGGGATTCCCTGTGCTGATCTAAAATCTGCACTCCTAAAATGCAGGAGTGCTAGTCTAGGTCCTGCCCTTTGGAGCTACACAAATCAAAAACCCATCCCCATGATGACTATTGGGAGCATCTCCCAGCCCACTCCCCTCCTGATCTCTCCATTCATTCCCCATGTGACATACGTCCATGATCTCTGTCCAGATCATTGCTGTTTAGTCCAAATTCCTCTGACTTATGGTTCCAGCGCTGAATGCAGTTCTCCAGGGGAGCCTTCTCAGTGCTAAGACTATGTCCTTCTTGCTCTGAAGGACACAGTCAAATCACATTGTTGACTCAACTGAAGTTTACCAAAATCCTCAGACACCAACTACTGTTGATCCAAACAGCCACGGACTATCCTGCTGTAATTGACTGTCAGACACAGATAAAGAATTTTATATTTGTCTCAGTTTTTTTTTCTAACTTTTAGCCCCTTTCCAAGAGAATTTGCATTTTAACAGAAAAGAATGAGTATCTGAGAAGGGATTCCTGGAGGGACCAAAAGATGAATTTTTAGCCCTGGGTATTCCTGCAAACACCCACAGATTAGTGCTTATTAGTGCTTCTTTTATTTTTTTATTTTTTTATTTTTATTTTTGAGACGGAGTCTTGCTCTGTCGCCCAGGCTGGAGTGCAGTGGCGTGACCTCGGCTCACCACAACCTCCGCCTCACGGGCTCATCCATTCTCTCGCCTCAGTCTCCTGAATAGCTGGGACCACAGGCACCCGCCACCATGCCCGGCTAATTTTTCTGTATTCTTAGTAGAGATGGAGTTTCATCATGTTAGCCAGGATGGTCTTGATCTCCTGACCTCGTGATCTGCCCCACTTGGCCTCCCAAAGTGCTGGGATTACAGGCGTAAGCCACCATGCCTGGCCAGGTTAGTACTTCTTAAACTAGTTCCAGAAGTATGTAGCAGTTCACCACAGGAAGCTCAAACAAGCTTCTTTTAGCAAGAAGCATCCTCCTGGAGGGTCACTTTATCCTAAGATTTGGAGACAAAAATTCCTATGTTAAGCAACTCAGTCATAATATAGAAAAGAATGCAAAATATACAGGAATTTCTAAAGGAAATTATTGACTTCAAAGACATTTCACACATCTTTTGGAATGCCTTAGGCCCACCCCAGGCCTCCCTGGAGGGGAGCCGCAAAGTCACTCTCTAGTTACAGAGTACTTGATGTAGATAACGATGCTCTCCACCCTGGGCCAAAGTGGCCATGCAGGGGCCAAGACACACACGAGAAAACCAACCAAATGAGAACCAAACCCACACACTCCCTGCCAGTCTAGACAATGAAGTTTTGGGGGTAGAGGCTCCCTCACAGATCAGCTAGTCTGATTTTGTTTGTTTTACAAAGACACTAACACCAAGAGCCAGAGAGTGGAAGTCATTTGCTCAAGATGGGGCAGATTTGTGGTCCCTTGAGTCTGAGTCTCCTTCATGGCATTTACTATGGGTAGTGCCACGGAGGTGAAATTGGCAGGTTGTGAGGCTGAAACATGGCAGATAGGCCCCTCGGGTTGCTGTTCCCAGAGATCACGGGGCCGTGGGCACAGGCACAGGTAGAAGTTTCTGGCAGGAGTAGCTGCTGGAGAATCCCCATACTTGATGTGCTGGGCAGCTCCCCGTGGGTTTGAGCAGCTCCCCGTGGGTTGAGTCAGCCTCAGCCAGCTATCAGGGATTCACCCTGGATCCATTCTCTTACGTGTGAAGCTGACATCAGAACCACTTTCTATGACTCCAAGAGAAAGCCACACTTCTTTCTCAACAGTTATTTCAGACATTGATTTTTTTCTCTCCCTGGTTGTTTCTTATGGAAAACAAGACTGCTTTCCCCCAAGTCCCAAGTGACTGCCTTCTTTGATCCTGCCCCTGGGGCTCTATGTGTGACTCCATCATTTGGCAAACAGTGAGAAAACAAAGAGAAAACCCAGAAGAGTTGGGATTTCTAAAATCTAGGGCACAGTCCATCCCTTGAGAAGCAGCAAGTAATCTAGCTGAGTGAGAGAAGAACAACATGAATTTGAAAACAGTGAAAAACCATAAAGAAGGAAGGGTGGTTCAGGCTGTGATTGAGAGAATAGCTCTTAGAAGGGAGGGGTGGGTGGGGACGGGTGATCAGGGAAACCTTGCTGGAGCTGCCATCTCCTGTCCTAGGTTTTGGGGCACCAGCACAAGAATACTAGACTTGGAGGTGGGGGTTCATGTTTAAATTTGAGTTCACTCAAATGAATTTTGTAAGGGGGCCCATCTCCAGTTCTTCCTAAATCCCCTCCCATGGTGTCCTCTGTACCTGGTGATTGTATAAATCCCTAAAGTCAGGAGAAGACTATCTCATCATCATGCATTTTCTCAGATTGGCCCTGCTGTGCTGGCTTTTTCCCTACAGTTGTCTCTGTAGCTTCCCTTAGTCTCAGTTTCTCCATATGCGAACGAAAGAGATTTGTTCTCCTGCTCTTCTCTAAGAAGGTTGTGAAGATAAATGGCATTGCAGGCTAGATCAATTCAACACAAGCCCAGTGAAATATTGCGCTGGGAAGCGTCATTCAAACTATTCTCCTCCAGTCTGTCGAGCATCGCTATCAAGACAGCTGGAGGAAGAATTTCAGATGGGGGGCTGGGCAAAGGGGTGAAAGCCTTTGTATTCATTCATTTCACAAAATAAAATATATTTGGGTTCCAAGAAATGGAGGGAGCATAGCTCCAGGCAAGTGTGCAAGGGTGCCGCCTTGTCGCCTTTCCTGAGTGTCCTGGGCCAGAGCAGCCGGTGGAGGACGTGGCACTTGGAACCAGCTCAGCTGCAAAGGCAGACCACAACCAAACCAGTAACTGCTTTTCCAGACACTGCAAAGAGCTTTGCCGGGCTGGAGAGTGTGAGGCAGCTGACAGACGAAGGGCCTGCAGTTTCCAGCGCTCCGACCGGTGTCAGAAATCCTCAGAAGATTGATGGGCCCTTTCCAAAGAGGAGGCCAGAGCACTTCCAGGATGAGAGCCCGGGAGGAGCCGGGCTTTGGAGAACTTGGCACAGAGCTGCCTTTTGCCCCCAGGGACCTGGATCTGAGCGTGGTCCCAGAGTCTTGGCAGGAGGTCGTGTTTCAATTGGCATCCTCTGCCGCAGTGGAGGAAGCCGACCACGGCCGGACATCCTGTGCCAGTTTGGGAGGGTTGGGAGCGCCTTTCAGAGAAGTCCCAAAACCCTGAGCACACACAGTCACACTGCATTCATTCAGCACACAAGTGCTGTTTCTAAGGTCAGCACCAGATGTGACTTTAAAAGTGTTCAAAAGGAACACAGATTTCAACAAACGGAATCCTGCCTGGCCTTCAGCCTTAATGGAACAGTCATCACAGGCCAACCTGGGTGGGTTTAAATTCATTTAAGCCACCTTCCTGATAGAGGGGTCTGACTGTGGAGAACTCAGCCAAGGTCTTGGAGCATTTCCTCCTGTAGTTAGATTTGGTGGAGGACTGATGGGGCTGAGTCCTCAGTCCGACTGAGCAATGAATTGGGATTTGTTTCCCTGAGCCCAGGGGTGGCAGGGATGGGGTAAGGTTGTGTCAAGGTCCCTGGACTGGAGTCAGGCATTCTGGAATTGAGTCCTTCGTAGGACGCTAACTAGCATATGACTGCAGGCAGTCAACCTCCTCGCTGTCCAATTCTGAGATTCCTCCAGCTTGAAAATTCGAAATGGGGGTGTCCCAACTGTAAGCGAAGATTATATTTTTAATATCAGTGGAGGGTTCCTGATAATCTCCAGCTAAAGGAAAGAGTTTTCTAAATCCATAGACTTTTGATTTCCCTTAAATTATTATGTAAATAGCAGATGTAAAGACAATTCTAGTTGGAGTCAAGTAGGTAGGAAGAACTGAAATTCATTCAAATGAGCTTAAGAAAAAGGGAGCTTATTGGATCACATGAAACCTAAGATGAGGGTGGGTCTTGCAGGGTCTGAAGCTAGAAGCTGGAAGCTGGAAAGTTATCTGGAACGGAGATGGCCTCTCTGCTTTATTCTCTCTTTCTGTCCATTATGAGTTTCCTTTGTTTACCCAGAGTCCCCGTTACTCATAAATGTCACAAAGCTTTGGTTTGTCATGATACTGACTTCTCCCTCCCTCTACTTTCCCTTAAAACCTCACCACTAGTGAACACAGCCTTGGGTCAGGTGTCCATCCTTGGTCTAAACAACCTCTGTGGAGAAGGGGAGAGGTGCAGTACCTGTGCACTGGGTGGTTTCTCTAGAGAAGGCTGGGCTGGGAAGGGGCAGGTGCAAAAGCTATCTAGAACAAGAACATCTTGACCACTGCACCACCCTCTACTCTAGAAATTCTCTCTATTTGGGTCCAGAGACTCCATATTCCATAATGCTCCTCTTTCTCTGGTGATTACTTTGACAGCCCCTTTGATGGTCTTTTCTTGATGCCTAGCCCTTTAGTTTTGATGCTCCCTAAGATCCTGTTCTTGATCATCTTTGCTTTATTAGGTACTCAATAATCCAGGTCCTCAGTCCAGACATGAAGAATACAATGGAGAACAAGACAGCCTCCATCGTCATAGGATTCACAGCCTAAAGAGAAAACAAGTGGTTTTAATCCAACATGACAGGCTCCATGATGGGAAGTGGGGAGAGGGTCTCGAGAGCACATATCAGGGGACTTAATTCCATCCACCAAGGACTCCCCAAGTATATTTCCAGCTCCAATTCCCTTTTGACCTGCATTTGTCACTGTACTTATTGAACACCTCCATCTACAAGTTCTGTAGCAGTGTTAGATCTAAAATATCCACAATGGAAACAGTTACTACCCACCTAGATCTGTTAAGCCTGTATTACTTATAGCTATTAACATTGGCACATCATTCCAGGCTCCAAGGCTGGATACCTGGAAGTCCATTGACATCTCTTTTCTCTGATCATCGAAATCTAATGAGTTGCCCTCAGTGAAGTCTGCAGGACCCAGTCTTCCCCTACATCCCCACCATCATTTCTGGTTCAAACACACGTTGTCTCTCCTCCTTGGTGTTGCAATAGTCTCCAGTTGTTCCCCTTGGCTGGATTCTCACCTCCCCCTTCTCAGTCTATCAACAACACAGCACCCACAATGAAGCTTAATTTTTCTGGGGGAAAAAAGGAAATGAACTTTTTTTCCTCTTACTATATACTCTCAGAACACAGAATGCTTCCCCTGTGGTTACCAAAATGTGTGTGTGGTTTTCCCCATCAATCAATCAATCCTGTAGCCACATCAGTTAGATGTCCTATAATTTAATTCAATTCTGACACTTCCTGGAGACAGCGTCAGATCCTACAGGTTAGGGCTTGGTCCCACAAGGCTGCCCCTTACCTTAAGGGGCCAGACATAAGCGCCAGATTGTGATGTGTGCTTCTGACCGACTGGCCCCTCCTTGGGTTCAATTAATTTGCTAGGATGACTCACAGAACTCAAGGAAACACTTTACTTACATTAACCCATTTATTATAAAGGATTTTACAAAGGATACAGAAGAACAGTAAGATGGAAGAGATGTATGGAGCAAGATATGTGGGAAGGGGCACCGAGCTTCCATGCCCTTTCCGGGGGTGCCACCCTCCAGACACCTCCACGTGCTCAGCTACCTAGAGCTCTCTGAACCCTCTTCTTTTGGGTTTTTATCAAGGCTTCATTACATAGGCATGATTGATTAAATCGTTGCCCATTAGTTAGTGATCAACTCAATCTTCAGCCCCACGACCCTCTCTGGAGGTTTAGGGAGTGGGACTGAAAGTTCCAACCCTCTAATCACATGGTTGGTTCACCTGGCAACCAGCCCCCAACCTTATGCCATCCAAGAACCCTTCAAGAGTTGCCTCATTAGAACAAAAGATGCTCCTATCACCCAAGACATTTCAAGGGATTTGGGAGCTCTATGTCAATACTCCTATCACTCAGGAAATTACAAAGGTCTTAGGAGTTCTGTGTCAGAAATCATGGTCAAAGACCAATTATTAGAACAAAGATTTTTCTAGTGCCCCATCTACAAGGGTTTTAGGAGCTGTGTGCCAGGAATCAGGGAAGGAGGATAAATGTATATTTCTTATTATATCACAATATCAAATTTTGCTTTTCTGTTTTTACTTATGTTTTAGTCTGTCCAGGCTGCTGTACCAAAATGCTATAAACCAGACGGCTCATAAACAGCAGAGAGGATGTGCCAATATTAACAGGTAGAAGCATTACTGGATTTATTTCTCACAGTTTTGGAGGATGGATGGTCTAAGATCAAGACACTAGCAGATTCGGTGTCTGGTGAAGACCCACTTCCTGGCTCATTGCCTTCTTGCTGCGTTCTTACATGGTGGAAGGGAGTAACCAGCTCTTGGGGGCCTCTGTTGTAAGGGCACTGATCCCAATCATGACCCCTTGTGGTCTAATCACCTCCCAAAGGCCCCACCTCCTAATACCGTCACAGTGAGGTGTGAAGACTTCAACACAGGAATTTGGAGGAAGACACAAATATTCAGACCATTGAAACCTAACTGTTACTCAGCTTCTAAAATCTGAAATCTTAGTATTTGCTGTTTGTTTTCACTTTTCCCTTAAAAAACAAAATAGAACTTTAGAGATAACATTAATTTTTCCATTTAGATAACCACTTATCCCAAACCCATTTGTTTGCAGTATGTGCTTTCCCCAGTATTTGCCACCTTTCTAGGTTCCATTTGCATGTTGGGATATCTTTGGCCCCTCTATTTGATTTCATTGGTGTGCTGCTTTCTTCTGTGCTAATACCATACTTAATTATGCTTTTTCTTCTATAAAGTCTTAATATCTAGTGAAGTAAGCCCTCTGCTATTTTATTATATAATTGCCTTGGCTATTCTTGTCTCTGTGTGCATGTGAGAGAGAGTGTGTGTGTGTATGTGTGTGTAGTGTGAATGTTTCCTCAATTTTGGAGCAAGTTATGCACAATTTGGAAGATGGAGCATACATGACAGAGCTGTGACATTTCAAAATATCAACCAGATGATAAATTCTGACCCACATATTGTTCCTGTGCTTCATTAGCCAACAAATACCTTTTACTTATGTGGCAATTTATAATTTTTCAGACCCAGTAGAGTGGTAAGAGGCAGCATTATTGCCACCATTTAATTATTTCTTAATTTTATGTTAAAAGTTTTATATTTTAATCAAAGCTATATGTATGCATAGATTAAAGAGTCAGATCCGTTTAAAAGCTTTGATATGAAAAACAGCAGTTCCCTACCTTTCCCTCCATTTCTTCCTTCCCAGGGGCAACCATTTCAACTCTGATTATTTTGGTAACTGTAGTCACATACCATGTAATGACATTTTGGTCAACGACAAGTCACATATGTGCTGGTAGTCCTATAAGATTATTAAACTATATTTTGTTGTGCCTTTTCTATGTTTAGATACACAAAGACTTATCATTGTATTACGTTTGCCTACAGTATTCAGTACAGTAACATGCTGTACAGATTTGTAGCCTGGGAGCAATAGGCTGTAACACATAGGCTAGGTGTAGTAAGCTGTGCCACCTAGGTTTGTGTAAGTACACTCTGTGATATTCACAAGTAACAAAATCGTCTAACCACGCATTTCTCAGAATGTATTCCTATTGTTAAGCAAACCTTGAATGTATTTCCATGTCTCTGAATAACATATTGAAACTTGCCTTGCTGCTTGTTAATTTTTCAATTGTAAACTTTAAGCTTTATTTTTTTAATTAATTTTTTTTGATGGAATCTTGCTCTGTCACCCAGGCTGGAGTGCAGTGGTATGAACTTGGTTCACTGCAACCTCCACCTCCCAGGCTCAAGCAATTCTCATGCCTCAGCCTCCTGAGTAGCTGAGACTACAGGTGCATACCACCACATTCAGCTAATTTTTGTATTTTTAGTAGAGATGGAGTTTCACCATGTTGGTCAGGCTGGTCTCGAACTCCTGACCTCAAGCGATCCACCTGCCTTGGCCTCCCAAAACGCTGGGATTACAAGTGTGAGCCACCAAGCCTGGCTAGCTTTGAGCTTTAAATATTAGTCTACTGTGTATTTCTCTGCCCCTTCCACTCAGGTGCACCCTTCCCTTTCTCCATCCTGGCAATCTGTTTATGTCATAATCTCGGTTAGATCAAGCTTTGGGGTTAACATGAACATGACTGCATAAAAGCTCTGTTTACAGCCAAACCATGTAGTGAACCACGATGACTTTTCTTTTTCCACACAATTTTTTGTTCCTCCTGGAGGTAATGATTACCTTGCTTTTTTGTTTGCTTGGTTCCTGTTTAGCTTACACATATCTAATTAAATCTCAACGCCTTCATCAATTGTCTGATTCTTCCCTTTGCAATTATCTGGTGACAATTTCATCTTCTAGGACGTCTCCCCTGGAGATTTCTGATGTACTCTATCATGGACTGGAAGTCTCTATTCTGGGTGCACAGCTGTCGCCCTGGGCCTTTCCTCCACCAGCAAAGCTCTTTCATGTTGGATCTCTGTATCATGATTGTGTTACCTTCTGGTTCTGGGGACACTTGTCCTCAAGGAGCTTCCAAGAAAGGGGTGCATGGGAGGGAAATATTTTGAGACCTTCTATGTCTAAAAATATCTTTCTTCCCTTTTCTTGATTGACTGGAACTTTAAATGATTGTGGAATCCCAGACTGGAAGGATTTAAGCTTCAGAATTTTGAAGGTATTGACCAACATCTTCAAGCTTCCAATAGTGTGATTGAAAAGTCCAAGGCCTTTCTGAACTTTGAAAGTTTGTAAGATTTTTTTTCTTTGCAGAACACTTAAAATTGTAAAAGCATTCTAAAAACAATGTTTTTAAATGTAAATGTTCTAAAACTTTATCTGGTTATTTCATCCATTGCGCTGGGCATTTGGTAGGTCCTTAAATCTATAAACTCAAGTCCTTCCATTTTGGAGAGTTTCGTTATCCTCCTTCCTTTTTTCCTTCCTTCTTTCCTGCAATTATTCTCCTCTATTTTTGGTTGTTTCTTCCTGGAGCTCCTCTAGTTTGCATATTGTAACTCCTGAACTAGTCCTCTAATTTTCTTATCTTGTCTTTTCTATTTTCCATTTCTTTTTCGTTGCCGTCTTTTATCAACTTTGTCTTCAATTCTATTAAATCATTTCTATTATGCTTATTTTTAATTCTCAAGAGTACTTGTTTTTTCTCTGGATGTTCTTTTTCATAATAACCTCTCCTCACCCTATGGTTGCAACATCTTCTCTAATGTCTCTGAAGATATTAATTGTAGCATTTTTAGAGTTTTCTTCTTCCTGAATCATCTCAGTTTTCTCTTAGTTCAACTGGGCCTCTATTTTTCATATTGGTGGCTTTCCTCCCCTGTCTGAATATCTGTGATTTGTGCCCTTAAAAGGGCCTAAGTGGCTAATTGGAAGATCAGAGGATGTGAGTGGCGACTGTCCTGAGATGATCTGGCTAGGTCATCTTGGACATTTTCAATATCGGCCCCTTTAGGGTTTTCCTTCTTGGGCTGATCAAATTGTTTCCTTCCCGTCCTCCTGGGTTCTGGAGAGTTGCAAGTTTCAGCTTCCAGTGCACACACACTCACTAATGCTCTGGTTTTCAGTGGGAGACCCTGCCCCCAACTCTTCCTGGTAGTCTCCAATTGTGAAGCTTCCTGTTTTATCCTCTCCAGAGAAGAAAATTGCAGTCTTCTTTCATGATGGGCAGTCATCTGGCTGTGCAGATATGGGAAGAGTTTTTGTTTGTTTTATTTTTTATTCTTTAACTTCTGGGTTACATGTGCAGAATGTGCAGGTTTGTTACATAGGTATACATGTGCCATGGTGGTTTGCTGTACCCATCAACCCGTCATCTACATTAGGTATTTCTCCTAATGCTATCCCTCCCTTGGCCCCCCACCCCAAAACAGGCCCCAGTGTGTGATATTCCCCTCCCTGTGTCCATGTGTTCTCATTGTTAAACTCCCACTTATGAGTAAGAACATGCGGTGTTTGGTTTTCTATTCCTGTGTTAGTTTGCTGAGAATGATGGTTTCCAGCTTCATCCATGTCCCTGCAAATGACATGAACTCATCCTTTTTTTATGGCTGCATAGTATTCCATGGTGTATATGTGCCACATTTTCTTTATCCAGTCTATCATTGATTGGTATTTGGGTTGGTTCCAAGTCTTTGCTGTTGTGAACAGTGCTGCAATACACATACGTGTGCATGTGTCTTTATAGTAGCATGATTTATAATCCTTTGGGTATATACCCAGTAATGGGATGGCTGGGTCAAATGGTATTTCTGGTTCTAGATCCTTGAGGAATTGCCACACTGTCTTCCACAATGGTTAAACTAATTTACACTCCCACCAACAGTGTAAAGGTGTTCCTACTTCTCCACGCCCTCTCCAGCATCTGTTGCTTCCTGCCTTTTTAATTATGGCCATTCTAACTGGTGTGAGATGGTGTCTCATTGTGGTTTTGATTTGCATTTCTCTAATGACCAGTGATGATGAGCTTTTTTTCATGTTTGTTAGCTGCATAAATGTCTTCTTTTGAGAAGTATCTCTTCATATCCTTCACCCACTTTTTGATGGGGTTGTTTGTTTTTTCCTTGTAATTTGTTTAAGTTCTTTGCAGATTCTGGATATTAGCCCTTTGTCAGATGGGTAGATTGCAAAAATTCTCTCCCCATTCTGTAGGTTGCCTGTTCACTCTGTTGATAGTTTCTTTTGCTGTGCAGAAGCTCTTTAGTTTAATTAGATCCCATTTGTCAATTTTGACTTTTGTTGCAATTGCTTTTGGTGTGTTAGTCACGAAGTCTTTGCCCATGCCTATGTCCTGAATGTTTCCACCAATATTTATTTTAGCCCAATCTTTGCCTTTATTTCCAGAGATGAGTGGTCTCACTCTTTCCCGAGTCTCTTGAGAGGTCTATCGTTTAATCACATCTCTTCCTGGTTTTCTCCATGTTGACCTAGAACTTAGTTTTCATGTGTCTGCTAAATTGCCAAGTTAGTCACCACTGTTTCATCTGCTTTGTAGCTTCCAAAATTTTGTTGCTAGAATTCTGTCCTGTTCCTCCCATCTTTGTTTATAAAGTTAAAACACTACTGTCATTTAGGATGAAGTGTGATTTAGGGAGGGAGTGAGAGTGGAAGCATTTATTCAATCTATTATCATTACCTTTAATCCACTGTCTTATTTCTTTGTGCTTTCCTATGCATTTAAGGATGGGGTTATCCAATTCCACACATGTACACATACACAAAACCAAAAACCCACACTTTTGAAATTTTTATAACAGTTTTTAAAATTATAGATTATTTTGGGGAGAAATGGCATTTTTCATAATTTTAAATCTTTGCATCTATAAATAGGATTTACCTCTCCATTTACTCAAGTTATTGTTTGTGATCAATAGGAATTTTTATGGTAGATTCTTTGCAAGGGTGGTCACAGTACCTGTCCTCATCCTAGGATGCACACCCCTTTGCACTGTTACTTAGTCATTCCTCCATCCCTTGAATCTGGTCTGGCCTTCAGGCTTGCTTTGATCAGGACACTGCAGTGGAAATGTTATTGTGTATGTATCTTAGTCCGTTTGTGCTGCTATAGCAAAATATCTGACACTGGGCAACTGACAAAAACCAGATATTTATTTCCCACCCTTCTAGAGGCTGAGAAGTCCAAGGTCCAGGTGCCCAGCAGGTTCCGTGTCTGGTGAGGGCTGCTCCTTGCTTTCAATGTGGCACCTTGTTTCTGCATCCTATGGAGGGGACCAACACTGTGTCACATGGCAGAAAGAGGGAAGGGGAAAACTCACACCCTTAATCCCTTTCTAAGGCACTAATCCAGTCATGAGGGCAGAGCCTTGGTGTTCTAATCATCTTTTAAAGGTCCCAAGTCTTGACTGGGTGAGGTGGCTCATGCCTGTAATCCCAGCACTTTGGGAGGCCAAGGTGGGTGGATCACTTGAGCCCAGGAGTTCGAGACCACCCTGGCCAACATGGTGAAACTCCATCTGCACTAAAAATACACAAATTAGCCGGGCATGTTGGCATGCACCTGTAATCCCAGCTATTTGGGAGGCTGAGGCAAGAGAAGCACTTGAACCCAGAAGGCGGAGGTTGCAGTGAGCTCAGATTGTGCCACTGCACTCCAGCCTGGGTGACAGAGCGAAACTCTGTCTCAAAGAAAAAATAAATAAATAAAAATAAATAAAAAAAATATAAAAAAGGCCCCATGAAGGCCCCATGTCTGAATACACCCTTTTTTTTTTTTTTTTTTTTTTTTTTTTGAGACAGAGTCTCACTTTGTCACCCAGGCTGGAGTGCAGTGGTATGATCTTGGCTCACTGCAACCTCCACCTCCCAGGTTCAAGTGATTCTCCTGCGTCAGCCTCCCAAGTAACTGGGTACCACAGCTACCCAAGTAGCTGCTACCACACCTGGCTAATTTTTGTATTTTTAGCAGAGACAGGGTTTTACCATGTTGGCCAGGTTGGTTTTGAACTCCTGACCTCAAGTGATCTCCCCGCCTCAGCCTCCCAAAGTGTTGGGATTACAGGCCTGAGCCACTGCGCCCAGCCTGAATACATCTTAATATGGTTGCATTGAGGATTAAGTTTCAACATCAGTTTTGGAGGGGACACAAACATTCAAACCATGGCCTTACCCAGGATGCCTTGCAGCTTCTGCTTTTGCCTCTTGGAACTCTTCCATTGCTACGTGGTTGCAGAAGGCGACCCAGCCAACAGTCAGTACTGGCCACCAAATGCATGAGTGACACCATCTTAGGTCATACAGTCCATCGAGACAACAGGTAACTGCAGCTGCATGAATGAGCCTTGGTGACACCAGCAAAAAAACCACCCCAACTAAGCCTGGACCAGATTGCTGACCTGCAGGAACATGAGCAAATAAAATGGTTGTTGTTTTAGGCTGCAAAATTTTAGGGTGGTTTGTTCCATAGCAATGGATAACTGCTGAGATGTGCACATTTCTTTGTGAGTCGCTTGCACATATTTCCCTCGTCAAATGTAGTTCTATTTTCCTTCTAAATTTGATTGCTCTAATGAATGGGTTTTTTTCTCTACTACATTTTGTAATTGTCAATTACGATTTGTAGAAGTGCAGTAATTTTTATATTATTCTTCTATATAGCAAGTTTCCTGAATGAAATTTCTTATTTTTATACTTCGATAGATTTTGTCTTGTTAACAAATTCTCTGCAATTCCTAGTTTGCCAAGACTTCTTTTTATTTATTATGAATTTAAAAAATCAAAGAATATTTGATGTTTATTTAATGGTTTTCCTGCATTGACATGAGCACAATTTTCTCCTGTAATTAGCTAATATGGTGTAGTTCATTAAAATATTTTCTGATGATAAGTCAGTCTTACATTCCTAGATTAAAGCCTACTTGGTTATGCTATATTTTTCTTTATGCACTGATATATTCAACTCGTTACTCAGTTAATTCAGAACTATTGTGTCTGAGTCCATACATGAGCCTGATCTTTGCTTTTCATTCTTTGTATTGTCCTTGCTTTTGGAGTGAAGGTCATATTAACTTCCTATGATGAATTAGTTGGTTTTCTTACTTTTTCAATGCCCTCAAAGAGCTTATATACAACAATAATAATGTTTTTCTCCAAGTTTAATAAAATTTATGTAAAACCACTTGTGTTTGTTATTGTCTCCTCCTCCTTCTCCTCCTTCTTTTATACTTTGGAATAATTTTTAGACTAATGGAAACATTGCAAAATGTTTCACAGAATTCCCATAGACTCTTCACCCAAGCTGAGTCAGAGTTTTTTCATGGAACACTAGAGTCCCACGACACTACCCGAGGGAGTAAGCCTCCAGCCGGTTCCTTTAAGGAGCTCATTTCCTCCATCCTCAGGAGTCTTTAGATCCTCCTAATCCCACCCAACATTTTTAGAGACTTTGACTTCATGACTGCCTGAACTAACATGTAAGTAACTGGTAAAACAAACAAACAAAAAAGCCCAGTACATTACTGAGTGTTCCCTGAGCACCTTCCATGGTCCTGATACTACTGGGCTCTGTGTTGGCTGCAGTGAGGACCAGATACAGTCCCTAACTTCAAGGACCCTGCCCTCTCCCTCTTGGAAGGCAGTTCTGCACTCAGTGATAATACGAGGCAGAGTTCAAACTCTGTTACCTGAAAAGTGTGAATCAGTGCTACTATGATCAGAAACGACAATTCTCAAAGCTGTTGGGAAGCTTTCACGGAACAAGGAGTTATTGGTGGGAGAAGGAGTGGGGCCATGAGGCAGGGGAGTGAAGAAAGACTCAAGTCTGTGGCAGGCAAGTGGGATCCCAGAGGAAAGTGTGGATATGTCAGAGGACAGAGCGCCAGGGTAGGATATGTGTGTGTGCTGCGGGGGGTAGGGGAGCAGAGAGGATGATGAAATGGAGCCAGTGACAGCAATGAACACAACTTTCCTGCTGCACAGTTTTGCCCAGGGCCAGCCCTGGGCCTGTAAGCCATCTGGCAGGACCTGCAGTTCTACATGCATAAAACTGTCTCCTTTCCCTTCCCTTCCCTTCTCTCCCTTACTACCACCCATGGGTGTGTGTGTGATTGCAAGATGCAATTTACAAAATTCGAGAATTCTCTCTGACCCCACCCTGTACCGCCCTCCTGGTGGCCTTGTGATTTCACCGGTGACATGTTTGGAAAGCCCATGCAGTGCTGAGAGAGGGCAGGGCCTTCAGAGCTGGAAACCCACAAGGGTTATGGATTCCTTTCCCCTCTCTCTCCCCAACCTCAAGTCGTCTCGGCAAGCATGTTATTAAGCACTGAGTGTGTGTGAGTACTAGCCAGGTGTTGAAGGAGACAATGGGTAAGAAAGGGTTAAATAAGAAGATGAACAAGATCTGATCCCTGTCCTCAATGTCCTCCTGGCTTTATTTTTATTTTTATTTTTTTTGAGACGAAGTCTCACTGTGTCACCCAGGCTGGAGTGCAATGGCACAATCTCGGCTCACTGCAAGCTCCACTTCCCGGGTTCAAGTGATTCTCTAGCCTCAGCCTCCTGAGTAGGTGGGACTACAGGCGCCCAACACCATGCCTAGCTAATTTTTTTATTTTTAGTAGAGATGGGGTTTCACCATATTGGCCAGGCAGATCTCAGACTCCTGACCTCAAGTGATCCGCCTGCCTCAGTATCCCAAAGTGCTGGGATTACAGGTGTGAGCCATCCCCACCTCCCCAGCCTGGCCTTTCTTGATGAAGAAAGGGGTCATGTGTGCAGGGCACTTTCCAGTTATAAAGCATTTCTGTTTTGAACTTCACAATATTCCTCTGAAGGAGGCAGGGAAGGTTTTACTGATCCCATTTTACAGATGAGGAAAGCAAGCAATATATTCAAGGTCATGTTACTGGCAAGCAGGAGGCTCAGGGAAGAACTGGAGCTTCAAGTCCAGAACAAAGTGTCATGATGTCCCAGGCGGGAAGAACTGTTCAGATCGCAGCCTCCAAGCCTGTCCACAATCCACCATGTCAATCTGGCAGAAAACTGCGCTCGCTCCTTCTTCCATCACACAATCGGCTTAGGGTGTTTCTTAGAGAAAAATTGAAAAGGCCAAGAAATGAGATATATAAATAAGGGGTTAATAAATAAGGGGTTATAAGCACTAGGAAAATGACCATGTGCCTCTTTCTCTCTCTTTTTCTCTCTGACTTTGTACCTCCCCCAGATTTTCCACACCCAGGATCTCCTACAACCTGTGAGATAATAGTCAACATTTATTGAGCTTGTAGGGTGTAGGACACCCAGCAAGTCCTACAACCTGTGAGATAATAGTCAACATTTATTGAGCTTGTAGGGTGTAGGACACCCAGCAAGTCCTACAACCTGTGAGATAATAGTCAACATTTATTGAGCTCCTATTCTTTGGCAGCCACGGTTCGGCCTTCCGCACTCATAATACTTCAATTTGTCTTCAACGACCCTATGAGGAAGGCACTTTATTATCCCCATTTTATAGTTGAAGAAACAGGTAAGTTGTGCCACTTGCCCAAAGTCACAAAGCTACTAAGTAGGGGAATCCGAATTTGAAGCCCAGGTGGTCTTCCCTGGAGCCCAAGCCTGTAGGACCACGTTGACAAGGGAGGGAGCCCCTACTCACAGCAAGGTGAAAGGATTTGCTCGAGGTCCCATTATTGGTTAGCTTTCCGAACTGGGACTTCGCCTGGTCTCTGTGGGCTGAGCTCCTTTCCTTTCCTTCACACTGCACCATGGCCAGAGGGAGAGGGTGCGGTGTGTCTGCAGCAGGCAGGCTCTTGCTCCAGCTTCGTGGGATGGGGAAGGCAGCTGACTGGGAAGCATTATGAGGAACAATGCAAAGTGGGCGTAGGGAGAGAGAGGGAAAGCAAATTGAAGAGGTGCCCGCAGGCTTGCTGCTGCTGTGGTGGGTTCTGGGCTCTGCTAACACAGCTGGGTGATCAGGGGGCCATCTGACTCAGAGATCCAGCACTCCAACAGCTGTTATACTACTTGTTGTGTGATTGTGTTGTGATTGTGGTATTGCTCCTGTGTAGCCCTCCTGGACAAGTCATGCTTCAGCTTCATGCAAACTCTAGAATCAATAAAATAAACTGGCATGTTTGTGCAGGAGAAATAGGGATTTCTTCCTGAATGAATTTTAGATTTATAGAAAATCTTCCCAAAGAAAAACTTCTCACTCCTTTTGTTTGTTTGTTTTGTTTTGTTTTGAAAGGGTCTTGTTCTATCACCCAAGCTAGAATGCACTGATGTAATCTCAGCTCACTGCAGCCTTGATTTTCCAGACTCAAACAATCCTCCTGCCTAAGCCTCCCCAGTAGTTGAGACTACAGATGCATGCCACCACACTCAGCTAATTTATTTTATATTTGTAGACATGGGGGTCTCGCTATATTGTCCAGGATGGTCTTAAATTCCTGAGCTCAAGTGATTCTCCCACCTTGGCCTCCCAAAATGCTGAGATTAAGGGCATGAGCCACCACACCAGTCTCTACTAATTTTGAATTGTTAATCTTATCTAGAAGATAGAGAGCTTGGAGGAATAGAGAGAAGAAACAAGACGCCAGGATCCTGTTGCTATTGAACACCAAGTCTTCTGATTCCAGCATATGTCAGGCAGAATGAGGCTTATTCCATGGAGGAAAACCCTTACATTTTCCAGATGAGGATAAGTAAGCATGGAGCAGTTTGTTCACTAGAGCTAATGTTAACTCGCTCATGAGACCAGGGTAAAATAAATAAATAAATAAAAGAGTGAGTAAAACTACCAAAGCATATTCACTGATACAAGAAAATCTGGCTTTTGGCAATAGATATGGTCCTGAAAAGCTATGAGCAAACTCAATCTTGGGGGAAAAAAATGCATTTTAAATGTGTGAAGGAATCTTGATGATATGGTTAGGTTTTGTGTCCCCACCCAAATCTCATCTTGAATTATAATCCCCATCATCTCCACGTGCCAAGGGAGACACCAGGTGCAGGTAATTGAATCATGGGGGTTGTTTCTCCCATGCTGTTCTCATGATGGTGAGTGAGTTCTCATGAGATCTGATGGTTTTATAAGTGTTTCATAGTTCTTCCTGCATTCATTCTCCTTCCTGCCGCCTTGTGAAGAAGGTGCCTGCTTCCCCTTTGCCTTCCACCAAGATTGTAAGTTTCCCAAGGTCTCCCCCAGCCATTCAGACCTGTGAGTAAATTAAACCTCTTTCCTTTATAAATGACCCAGTCTCAGGCAGTTCTTTATAGTAGTGTGAAAATGAACTAATACACTTACGTTCTAAAGGGATCCTGCAGACAAATGATTTGCAGGGGAGCTCTCTGTAAAGAATACTTTGTAAAGCAAAGTTGCTTCGTGTGTGTGTGTGTGTGTGTGTGTGTGTGTGTGTGTGTATTTTCTTCAACTGGGGCCCCTGTCTTTTAATCAGTCCTCAGAACATTTTTGAGGTGAAGAATTTGTCTTCAGAGTTTCTCCTCTATCGTAGTGCCCTGACTTTCACTCTATGCCTGGGTGTCCCTTCCATCACCTCCTATTTTTCTTTGGGAGGACTGACTGGGATGACTGGGGTGGGGGAGACTAAATCATCAGATAATAACAACCTAAATATGACTTTGGCCAGGAGCACTTTGATTTTTATGGTGCCTTTTCACAAAATGGAAACTCTTCGAAGATCACTTAATAGAGGCTTTTGATTAATTTCTGTCACACACTGCTCCTTGTATTAATATTGTGATTTGGGGGATGTTGTCCTGCCTATGGCCCAAGGTGACTCAGAGAACTTAGCTTCTTCTTTGTGTACAGATTTTACAAGTTTAACTCTTAGGGAGGATCTATCTCCAACTTCTTGGATCCTATAGTGGATTGAATGGTGGCCCATAAAGATAGGTCTCCCCAGAAGCTGTAACTATGACTCTATTTGGGAAAATGTCTCTGAAGATAGAATTAAGGTAGAAGGATCTCGAGATGAGATCATCCCAGATTGGGATAGGCCTGAAGTCCAATGACGAGTGTCCTTAGAAGAGGAGAGAAGGGGAAAAGACAGAGGGGAGAGACAATGTGAGGATGGAGGCAGGGCTTAGAAATTCATCTGAAGCCAAAGAATGTCAATGACTGTCAGGAGCCACTGGAAGCTAGGAGACAGGCTCAGAAAGATTCTCCCTCAGAGCCTCCAGAAAAAACTAGTGCTGCTGACATCTCGATTTTGACTTCTGGCCTCTAGAACTATGAAATGATAAATTTTTGTTTGTGGTAATTTGCTATGGCAGCCATAGATCCCCTTATTTTAGCCCCATTTATAAATGGCAATAATAAAGACCCAACTGCATGCATGATATCATATTATGGGCACCCAGAGAGGGTTCCCTGCTAAAAACAAGTCATTTCTCCCGCCCATTATCACAAGTGCCCTCAAGTCTACAATGAGACCACCCTGATGTATGTAGCCAACAGAATTGTGTATGCATGTGCACACACAAGAATGTTCACAGAAGCAGTTTTCTTCGTTCGTTTTGTTTTGTTTTGTTTTGTTTTTGTAATCACCCAGAATGACTACCCATGGTAGAATAGATAAGCACACTGCGGTATATCCATACAACGGAGCATGACACAGCACTAGTTAATGAACTGTACTCTGTGCAGCATCATAGAGGAACTGCAACAAACACTGGCGAGTTAAAGAAGTCTCATCTGAAAGAATAATAAGTGCATTTATATCAAGTTCAAAAGCAAGCAAAGTTATTGATGGTTTTAGAAGTCAGGATAGAGGCTAGGGAAGGAGGAACGTGTAAGAAAGGGCGGAGGCAACACAGGGATTTCTGGGAGGACTGGTGCCGTTTTATTTTCTGTCCAGTGTGGTGGACATGCTGGTGTTCACTTTGCAATAATCCCTTGAGCTGTACATGCAGAAAGTGTGCATTTTATATGTGTTATAATTTATAATATAGAAGTTAAAAAATCTACCATAAGCGATTTCAGAAAAGCAGTACATATAAAAAAACAATAATATAATTTTCTCAGTTTGGCCAGGAGCAGATGCTGCGACCAAGATTTCAGCACAGCAGCCACTGGGAGATGTGTCCAGGAAGCACTGGTTAGGGAGTGGGGAAGTAACATGGGGAAGAAAAGGAAACCAATAAAGAGTATTATGGGGTGTGGTACCAGAGAACCTCTGATGGCAAGTGGGTTCAATCCCACTGGAGAACTCTGGCAGACAGAATCAAACATGCCCATGGTCCCCCAGACCCCCATGCCCAGAGCTGTGAATAAGCTGAAGAACTTACCCTCTAACTCCCATCCACCAGGGCTGCTCCCAGTAGGTAGAAGGGTGGGAACATTACCTCCTTGGCACTTTGGCTAAGAGAAAGTGCTCAGGTGGAAAGTCAAGAGGGACTTAAAATAGGAACTGGAATACTGAGTGCCCAGAGCATGTGTGAGCGTCTGCTCGATAATCTATAACATTAATACGTTGAAGCAAATTAAGTGTCAGAAGAGGAGTGGTCTTTCTGGAGCTTAGAGAGAAGAGCCTAAGAGTCAACCTCTTCAGATGTCACCAAAAATCTACAGGGGAATGGGTGCTTAGGTTGGTGGACATGCTCAATCTGATCTTGAAGACTTATCTTTAGGATAGCTCAATGAAAGACAGGAAAAAGAAAAATGATCACAAAACAAGTGTAGTCCTCAGAGTTCAAGGCACCACAACTTTAAAGATGCAATGATGAGACAATAGTCACAGCCAGGAGTTGTCACTCTAGACTGGGTTACACTGTCTTGTGTTCAAACATTCCACGATGTGACAGACATGGTGCTAGGTGTGCAAGATTCAGAGAATAAGGCAGTATCTGCACTAATATGGTTTATGGCTATTAAGGGAGCAAAAAATGGGGCTATCACAATTCACCAAATCAGTATTTCATTCAACAAAAGATGTTTATCAAGCTTACCGTATGTGCACCATTCAGTACACTTAACATACATCAACACAGATGAAAAACATCTATGTTTTTTCTAGCTTACTGTATGTGCACTGTCCAGGATACTTACCATGAACAACGTAGATGAAAAAAGCATGCATTGTGGCTTTATACTCTAATGGGGGAAAAATAGACTACAAGAAAAAGTATCATAAATGAGTGATTTACAGAGTATATTTGAAGCTGATAAATGCTCTAAGAATAGAGCATGGTCTTGGTGGGACAAGAAGAGGGTTGTATTTTTAAATAGAATGGTCAGATTAGGCCTCACTGAGACATCACTTACCAATTAAATGACTTGCAATTGAATCCTTGTCTGTAGGTATAATTCACTGGGAAGTCAAACCAACAGAGTTTGATACACTTCTGTTAACAGAAAACGAACCCAGGTAGAACCCAGCTCTGGGGAAGTGTAAGCTGGCTTTTGCACAAGCTGTGTCTGAGATGCTCGGGCACTAGACAAGTGCAATGTCAGCCAGCACCATAACCTTGAGGGAGAACACCACATCTTCACCTTCATTTCCTCTTTGTCCTGCCCCTCCTTGAGCTGAAGACCCAACTCATCTTTTCCCTCCTCCAGGGCACACACACCTCTAGGAGGAGAAGGAAGAAGATAAAGAGGCCAGGGCACTGGTCAGCATTTCCACCTGTACTTTTTTTTTATTGTGGTAAAATGTGTATAACATAAATTTTACCATTTTAACAATTTTGAAGTGTACAATTAATGACATTAAGTACATTCGCAATGTTGTAAACGACCGGTACTATCCATTTCCAGAACTTTTTAAAAATCATCCATAAAAAACACTGTACTCGTTAAACAATAACTCTCCATTTCTTGCTTTCCTCGGCCCCTGGGAACCACTCATTCTACCTCTGAATTAGACTACTGTAAGTCCTTTATCTAAGTGGGATCATACAGTATATGTCCTTTTGCGTCTGGTTTATTTCACTAGCATAATGTCTTCAAGATTCATTCATGTTTTGTAGCATTTTCAGAATTTCATTCTGTTTAAGGCTAAATAATATTCCACTGTATGGATAGACCACATTTAGTTTATCGATTATTCATCCATTGCTGGCCATTTGCATTGCCCACCTGTTCTTTTTGAAGTGTTTCTGCATAACCCATTTTGAATCCAGTGGAGTGGAGACAAAAAAATAAACATCAGACCTCCAGGTGGACGTGATCTCCTCCCAACTCACAGGTGACCTAAACCAGCAGGAAGCAGGGGGCATGGGAGTAGTCTTTGGAGGCTACAGGATGAAAGAGAAGCGGCAGACAAAGCCAATCTTCAAAGGGAAGGGAGCGGGTGGCGAAGGGAGGAGACGAATGAGCACAGGGCGTGGAAGAAGGCTGTGGGCGGGGCTCTGTGAAAGGGGGAGGGCGAGGAAGGAGATGAAATGCCCTCCAGGAAAGTGGAGAGACTGACAGCTTCTCTCTTGCTCTTGATTAAGGAAAAGAAAGGCAGGCGGGAGGAAGAACAGGGAAGGAGAAGAAACTGGAGGGAAAAGGAGCGAGCATGTGTATGGAGGGTGATGAATGTGGAGGCTGAGGAGGCAACCAGCCCGCATGAATTGAGATGTTGATGGACAGCGAGGACCCAGCTGGCTATGGAGTGGGCGGTGCCGGTGCAAAATGAAAACCTAGGGGCGAAGTGAAGTTAAAGGTACTCAAATACAAAGCTTTTTTCCTTCTGTAATCTCTCCCAATTTATGGTTTTTAAAAAATGTTGTTATTGTGATTATAAGTAACGAAAAACAAAACGTAAATTATTAGCATGAATTTTGCCATTTATCTTTATATTGATTGATCGCAGTAAAATGCCCATAACATGAAATTTACCACTTTAACCATTTTCGAGTGTATGGTTTCAAGCGTATGACGTTAAGTACTTTCACGTTATTGTGCAATCGGCACCATCATTCCCCAAGAACGGTTTTCATCTTTCCAAACTGAATTCTCTGTCCCCATTAAGCAGTAACTCCCGAGTCTCCCTTCCACCCAGGCCCTGACTGCCACCCTGTGACTTTCTATGAGTGTGACTTCTCTAGGTACCTCGCTCATCCCTCGATGAACACCTGGGTCGTTTCCTCCTTTGACATAAGCAATGCCAGTTTTAAGTGCAAATGTAAAGGCATTTAACTCATCTTTAGAAAATTTCGCAATTCATGTTTCATATCCCATTATTCATATGTGTTTTATTCTTATCACAGTAGGGGAGAGGCTGGATAAAACCAACTCAACCCTGTTTATTTCACGTTTTGATATATTCCACCTTTACCTTCACCTCACTGACAAGTAAGGAAGGACTTACAGGATGAGGAACTTGGGCTGCCTGTCTTTTCCTTTCTCTGGATGGCACTGTTTTCAGTATAAGTGGCTGGCTAATACAGAGAAGCAACATTAGTGAAAAAGGATATGATAGGGTTCCTTGGCCATTTGTGCTTCTCAGAATGTCATTGTCATCTTTCCAAATTGGAGGCAAGCTCTGGTTTGAATGGAAAGCTGGCCTCTCTGGGCTGTCAGTTCTCTGCTCACTCAGTTGTAGACGAGCGAATATGGAACGTGAGCACAGAACTCCCGCAGGATCGCGATGCGTAGGAGTCCAGGAGACTCAAAGGGAGGGCCTTGTAAGGGTGTCATGAGAGCAGCACAGTGGGCACAGGACGCACTACGTGTGAGCGGGGCAGCCAAGAGCAGATGGCATAGAGCAGCTCTCCACTGCTCATGTGCATGCTTCATCATCCCGTGGGACTTCACATATAAAACACAAATCCAAAAATGAGATTATTATTAGGAATTTCAAGGTGGAGCGCGGTGGCTGCCTGGTGTAATCCTAGCACTTTGGGAGGGTGAGGTGGGTGGATCACTTGAGGTCAGGAGTTCAAGACCAGCCTGGCCAACATGATGAAACCCCATCTCTACTAAAAACACAAAAATTAGCTGGGTGTGGTGGCAGGCACCTGTAATCCCAGCTACTAGGAAGGCTGAGGCAGGAGAATCGCTTGAACCTGGGAGGTGGAGGTTGCAGTGAGCCGAGACTGTGCCATTGCACTGCAGCCTGGGCAACAGAGAGAGACTCTGTCTCAAAAAAAAAAAAAAAAAAAAAATCAAGGCAGCTACAGCAGAGTATTAAAGCAAGAATAGGGCCCTCCTGAGTGTGCGGCAGTGTAGGGGGGCGCTTGCGTGACTGCACAGCTTTTACGTTAATGTGTTCATGGAGCTGATCCAATAAATGACCTGGGTAAAGGAAAGGAAACAGAGAAAAGCACAGAGGTTTACCCAGAGTGGCCCTTTTGAAGAGTACCAGGTGGGAACAGCAAAAAAAAAAAAGCAGGAAGACCAGCAAAATGAAGAAATGACAGCTCAGCCAACAGTCTTTAGTAAGAATGGTGGGTATGTAATATGTTTCAGAACGTTTTCTTTCTAATATATATATAATATGTATATATTTTAAGTTCTGATGTCTGAGGATTAAGTTTTAAATTTCTAGAAAATCTGCTTCCATGGTATAGCACACAAATGAGATGCTGTTACAGCTTTGGCAGCCCATGAATATGTTTAAAGCTCTAGACAGTTGTAGAGCTCAATACTTGGAGGGTATGGGTTGTGTATTCCATTGCTTTTGTATCACTGTTGATATTTGGCTAAAACACATGTTAGAGTGTTGGTAAATTCTTGTTGAAGGGCTGTGAGTGGGTGGGAGAGGGATTTAAAGTCCAGTGAACCTAAGCTGGGGACTCCTGCTAGTTCTGCCTACATTTAAGGCTGGTTTTGTCTGGCAGCTCACAGAAACATAAACTAGATATCAAAACATTAAGAAGTATGGTTTGCTTTGTGTTATTCCACAAATTATCTATAATACATTGTTTTCATTAAATATTTTACTCTAAAATACTATCATTGAATGAATGAAATGGAGAGAGGAGAGAGAAGCTCTGTCAATGATTAGAGTCTCAGTTTATTCATCTGTTAAGTGTTTTAAACTGTATGGTACATTCTGACAAAATTCTATGATTTGATTAATATGTAGAAATTGAATTAAGATCATCACTGTTTGCTAAGAAGAAATCAGATACATTTATGTAATGTGGGAATCCATTGACTACCAGATATTAAACCAAATGAAGAGTGTTTAAAAAACAGAAGAGCAAATGACAACTGGAGAGTCAGAAGATGACACATTCATTCACTTAATCAGGAATTACTAAGTGCTTCTGGGTTCAACATTCTAGGTTCAGTGTAAGTTAGAGGAGAAGCTACCATTACTAACCTCAAGTTATTAATTTGGAGATACAAAAATAAACCTATAGAAAGACATTGTCAGACAATATGTCATCAGGAACGAGATTACAGGAGAGACTACAAGTGCCCAGAGAAGGAGTGGCCTTCCTGTGGGTAGGGCTCAGGGAGGCATGGCTGAAGGAAGTTGAGTTTGCATAATTCCTACTTGTCAATGGTCAGGCATCTGCCTCTCATGCTATGAGAAGGATTATGGAGTCACTTAATCAAACACTCATTCAGCAAAACATTTCCTGACCACCTACTAAATGCCAGACACTATGCAAGGTACTGGAGATACAAAAATGAACAAATGGAATCCTGTCCCCAAATTACTTATATGGTGATTGGCAGTTGGGGCAGGGGGTAGTCGAGGTAACCAAGGGGAGTGCAGTGTGGTAGTCTGAGTAGGTAGCCACGCAGTACCTGGCTGTGACCCACTGCAGCTGCCTTTCCTACCAGGTGGTGGCAAGACTTCCTGCTGTGCCTGCATGTGGCCTCAGCTTTCTTCTTGAGACAGCTACCAGACAATCACTACCCATCAATCAGGCTTGGCACAGAAAAATAGAATGTATTTGCTTTCCAGGTAACAAGGGTTATAACAACACTACACACATTTGCTGTGGGAATTCAGAGTGCTTTCTCGTGGAGTTTGGTTGTATTAGTCTCTTCTCACACTGCTAATAAAGGCATGCCCGAGACTGGGTAATTTATAAAAGAAAAAGGTTTAATTGACTCATAGTCACATCGTACATGGCAGCAGGCAAGACAGAACATGTTGAGGGGAATTCCCCTTTATAAAACCATCAGATGTCATAGGACTTATTCACTATCAGGAGAACAGCATGGGGAAAAACCCACCCCCATGATTCAATTACCTCCCAGCAAGTCCCTCCCAAAACACATGGGGATTATTACAATTCAAGGTGAGATTTGGGTGGGGACACAGAGCCAAATCATATCATTGGGTAAGGAGTCACAGGTGGATGACCAATTAACTGGACCCAATTGATGGATAGATTTCTGTAGGTCAGAAACTTCCACATCCCCTTTCACTTCCTGTGCTGTTGCTGCTTTACTTACAGCTTGGAGAGAAGGTCACAGTTCCTGGGAAACACAACTTCCTTTTGGTAACCATAGACTCAGCTCACGAGTTCCCAGATAGGGGCCCCAGGGGGAGTAACAGGCCCCTGGGAGGATAGGGCCTCCAGGTGTGGAAATGGAGATGGGCCAGCCTTTTGGAGGAAGTCCAGGTCATTGGCCCAGCCTCTGGGTTTTCTTTGGCTGAAAGAAGAAGTTGCAGCCTCTTTGAGCGGCTGGTGCCAGGCAGGCCAGGCACATGAGCTCATGGTGTTCCATGAGTCCTGGCGCTAGAGACTGGGGTGGAAGGAGGTGGATGGCTGGGGTGGCTGCAATGGTTCCAGGTTTGCAGCACACAGGGCACCAGGCCAAAGAGACAGGAAATATTCTGGGCTTTCAGACATTGTGTCATATGATTGTTTATTTGGGAAGAGGAAGTCACCCATGGAGCACTGGTGCCCATCACCACTTCTTGAGAGAGAAATTCATCGGGAGCATGTGCCACCCTACTCACCCACACATGCCTATGGCACAGACACATATAGGAGCACATGTCCTCATCCCCTGCCCCACTGCCCCTCCACTCCTTGCACACAGATGAGGCAAGCTCATCATACTCCAAGAGGAGCAACATAGCTCCAGAGCCCTGCTCTCTACAACTCCGCCAGGTGCTGCAATGGGGACCTAGCTCCCCTATCACTCTTGGGCAAGTCACTGAGTTCCAGAATCTCAGTTTCTCCGTCTGTAAAATGAACCTTCCATACGAGGAACCAGATGGAGAAGAGCTGGAAGAACAGAATAACATCTGCAGCCACACGATGAGAAATTTCTGTCCTCCTAACAACAACTCGGGCATGAGAGTTAGTCACCCCAGGTTCCTTCCTTCCCCTCCATACTCAGTCATTCTCTGAGGCCTGCTAACCCCCTCCTCCAGGTCTCTAGCAATCATCACCTCCTCTCTGGCCCCACTGCCACCATCCTGAGTCAGACTCAAGGTGCTTTCGCCTGAGCCACTGCAGTGGCCTTCTCACATCTCTCTGCCTCGTGCACCCAGCTCCCATCTGCTGTCAAGCTGCCAGTGGTGTCATCAGTGGAATGGTTGGCTCTGGTTGGATGCTTTCACTTCCCAAACCCCTCAGGTCTCCTCCTTGCCTACAGATTGAAACTCTAAATTTTCAAATTCCTCTTGGATCTGAACTCACCTACATTTCCAGTTGTATTTCCTATTTCCCTGCATGCTATCACCACACTAGGTCACCATTTCTTGAACTAACTTTGCAAATCCTTACCTTTGTTCTATTTATTTATTCCAAGATGTGCTTTTGTTCAATATTCATCACATCTACATCACAATTCAGAAAAACAGAGCAAGTTCCGTACCTCAAGCAATACTCTACATAAATTACAGATTAATTCCAGATTTAAATGTGGAAAAACAGATGAAATCATAAATACGTTGGAAGAAAATGTAGGTGAGTATTAATATACTTAGGGTCGAGGTCTAATATGACACCAGTCATAGAGTGGGTGACATCTCCACCAAGCTTCAAGAGACGAATAACAACCAAGGGAAGTTTAAAATGCTTGTGCATCGAAAGGAATCTTAATAGAAATGCATGGAATAGGGTTTGGGAAGCAGTTAATAAATTGTGATAAGCAGTTATCTCTAGGAAGAAGAGGAAAATTCTTGTGTTTTATGGGTGTGAAAGGGAATTTAATTCTTCTTCTTTTTTTTCTTGCAACAGGAGTCTTCACTCTGTCGCCCAGGCTAGAGTGCAGTGGGACGATCTTGGCTCACGGAAACCTCTGCCTCTCAGGTTCAAGCGATTCTCCTGCTGCAGCCTCAGGAAAAGATGGGATTACAGGCACATGCCACTATGCCTGGCTAATTTTTGTGTTTTTAGTAGAGACAACGTTTCACCATGTTGCCCAGGCTGGTCTCAAACTCCTGACCTCAGGTGATCTGCCCACCTCGGCTTCCCAAAGTGCTGGGATTACAGGTGTAAGCCACCACACCTGGCCAGAAGTTAATTCTCTTAACCTGAAATACTTATGTATTATTAGAAATTTATAGAGATGACACATTAGTTGTGTAATTTAGAATATTAGAGACATCAATAAGAACAAAACATAAAAGGTAATGGCAAAATGGTAAAAATAGTTGTAACATATGTGACAGTTATAGGGTTAATATCCTCACTATGTGAAGAGCTCTTACAAATAAGAAAAAAGAAGAACAACCCATTAGAAAATGGGCACAAGCCAGCAATTACAAAAAAAAAAGAGAAATATTAATGGCCAGAAAGCTTATTAAAAATATCAGGCTCATTAATGATTTTAAAATGTGAATTAAGACAAGAAGTTTGTCAAAGACATCTGCCAACATCTGGCTGTCACCCATACCCTAAGTAGACTCTATGTCACTGGTCAGGCTGTCCTCTGGGGGTGGCAGTGGCTATTTCCTCTGATGACTTTTGAGACCACTGTTCCACAACACCTATGAGTCTTTCTCTTCAATGTCCTCTTTTGCCTTCAGCTGATGTGGTACTGGCATGTTTTTCCAGGTCAGTCTTATACCATGCTGGACCAAGGATGGACATTCCTTCTCACTCTACCCATGGTCTCCTGGCCCATCCTTCTCATTGAGTCTGTAGAAAGCAGGGTGTATTTGTTTCCTAGGGCTGCTACAACAAATCACTACCCACTTGGTGTCTAAACAGAACAAAGCTTTGTTCTCTCACAATCTTGGAGGCCAAAAGTTCAAATTCAAGGTGTCAGCAAGACCAATTCCTTCTGGAAGCTCTGAGTGAGAATCTGTTTCATGCTTTTGTTCCAGCTTCTGTTGGTTGCCAGCAATCCTTGGTGATCCTTGGTGTATATATGTATCACTCCAATAGCTGCCTCTGTCTTCACATGGCATGTCCCCTGTGTGTCTCTGTGTTTCCACATTTTCTTCTCCTTATAAGAATACCACTGTTTGGATGTAGGCATACCACCCCTATCCTGCATAACCTTATCTTAACTTGATACATCTATAAAGACCAGATATTTCCAAATAAGTTCATATTCACAGGTTGCAGGTGGATACGAGTTTTGGGAAAACACTGTTCAACCCAGTACATAGGGGTCTTGGTCAACATGAAAAGAGACCACATTCTGGAAATACAGTGATTATAACCTAAAGAGCTTAAGAGAAGACATAGGTAGAAGATATGTGGTTTTATATTATTCTACGTAATTCCAAATGATAAATTTAACATGAACAGAGGTTAAACCATTGGTAACCTCTTCCTGAATACTCTGGCTAAGACTTGCATTTGAAGTCCTCATCTGCAAAGCACAGTCACCTTTGAGAGTCATCAGAAGTCAGTATTCGTGGACTGCTGGATGTATGATGCAGCATCATGAGTAATTGGTAATTGGGAACTGCAGAGGCAAGGAAAGCTATATTGTTTCAATACAAACAGGTTCTAAAGAGCCGTGACATTATGAATAATAAAAGTGTTACTACTTTTTCTCAAGGTAGGAGATAGGAAGTTACTGAAGAATAGTGCATTTGACAATACTAAACATGAAAAAAAAAAAAAAAAAAAAAAGGAAAAATGGGTTCTAAACTGGAACAGAATGAGAAAGTGCCTGGACATTATAAAGAATCTTTACTGGTTGGGCATGATGGCTCACACCTGTAATCCCAGCACTTCGGGAGGCTGAGGCGGGTGGATCACCTGAGGTCAGGAGTTTGAGACCAGCCTGGGCAACATGATGAAACCCCGTCTCTACTAAAAATACAAGAATTAGCTAGGCATGGTGGCACATGCCTGTAATCCCAGCTATTTGGGGGGCAGAGGCAGGAGAATCGCTTGAACACAGGAGGTGGAGGTTGCAGTGAGTCAAGATCGCACCATTGCACTCCAGCCTGGGAGACAGAGTGAGACTCTGTCTAAAAAAAAAA
>NW_012109474.1:1298503-1304090 GCF_000951045.1 Mandrillus leucophaeus | reverse complement strand
ATTTTTATATAGGCAGGTACTCTGCAACAAATATTTGCCTGGTTCCCTGTACATCCTGAATAAAAGCAGCCCTCTTCTCCTTCCACACAACCTCTGAGTGTGGCCAGGCCTCTCTGCTGAAAGTTTAATCACATCCTCACCCTTGCACAGCTCTGACCAGGTGCTTGGCTGGCCACGGGCAACCTCACTGGGTCCCTAGCTCAGTGATTCTCATTCCTTATTCTCACAGGAGGAGGGGAGAGAGGCAATTAGACAATATAAATTCAGGGGAAGCAAGATGAAGGCAAGGAACTAACACAATTGCATTTTGTAGAAGTTGAGGTAATTAGCAAATTGTTTATCTGATCCTCATAGTTTTAGACTGAATGTTCTCCATCTCTGAGAATTGTCTTTGGAAGGAGTGTGTTGAAGTGTACACGTGTAGACACTTGGTTCAACAATTACTTGCTGAATATTTGGAAGAATACATAGGCATACCTATAACTCAGACTGCTGGGGCAGTCTTGAAGGGGGCTGGACTTACCTGTAGACCCAACCTTCCCTGGCTGGTTTAGCTGTTCAGTTACACTGGGGATGCCAATGGTCACCATTAACATTGGTGTTGGTGACCAGCCAACTTCCCCAGAGTGTTTATTTAGGTGGCTAGATGACTGAGGCTTGGGAAATGCAAGTTTGAAGGAGGAAGGAGCGGGATCCCAGGAAAGTCCTTTCCTGAGATCTGAGGTTGGTTCTCCTGTAGAGAGTCATGTCAAAAGGTAGATGAATTGCCTTTGAGGCAAGAAGGTGTCCTGAGAGCTGGGGGGCTAGGTTAGAAGCAGGGGTGTACCATCAAGTAATCCTGTATGGAGAGTTGAACCCCTGGTTGTTCTTCTCTGGAATATGAAGGAAGTCATATCTCATGCACAGCTTCAAGCTGTCCAGTGTTACATTCTAATTCCCTTGAGTTACTCCAAACTCTTTGTGAAATCTGTTATCTAGTAGAGCCTTTGTAGGCCCTGGTGTGGCAAACAAAATAACAGGTGTATAGAAGAGGCATAGCCTGTCCCCACCAACTTCTTCATGGGGGCTGTTGGGAATGCAGCATTTTCTCAAGGGAGATGGTAACTGGAGTCTGGGGTGAGGAGCCAAAGGGTGAGGTGGGTTATGGCTGAACTAGGGACAACAGGATCATGCTGGACACTGAGGAGGAACTTCAGGAGGAACAGAAAGTAGAACTCCTATATCCTTGGTATTTTCTAGGGGAAGCTCGCCCCTGGAAGGGAATGGTGGTTGTATGGTTGGATTACACATATACATTTTAAAAATAAAACAGTGATTAATGTTGGTTATAGCTGGTGAGTGATTACAAGTGAGTTTTGATTTTCCTATATTTTCTTTAGCCCTTTTAAAGAAAAAAGTACTCTGACACTTGTTAAAATGGTAGGGAAATGGTAGACTTTATTCAAGACTACTGCAATAGGAGTGTTGCAATCGGTCGGGGAGACTGGGCTCAACAAGGGGAAGTGGGGATTTATAGCCAAGGATCAGAGTAAGGGGGTCGATAGGTGGAAAATTACTAAGAGGAGATATTAAGGGTGGGTGCATTCTTGCTAGACTAACCTAACAGGATTCTTGCTAAAGGCAGGCTAGGGTGATCGGAGATCAAGGGTAAGGGGGGTTCTCACTAAACTGACTTTGAAGGATTCTTTCTACAACTGTACTCGGCTGGCTGATGAGAGGGCCAAAGGGTGAGAGCCCAGTGGAAATAAAGGCTCAAAGGAGCCTGCCTCAAGTGTGGTCAAGGAGAAAGTCTTTGTCATCCCATATGGGCTATAAATGTATGACCACTAAAATGAGAAACAAAAATTAGTAAAATAAAAAATACTCTCCCAAGAGATATGATAGCTGAATGCAATATACCATCCTGAATTGAATCCTGACTAGAATTTACTTACTTTTCATTTTTGCTATTAGTGAGACAGTTGGTGAAATCTAAATATAGTTCAGACTAGATAATAGTGTTGTATTGATGGTAAGATCTGGATTTTGATTATTATGTAAGAATGTTCTCATTGTTAAAAAACATTCACTGGCCGGGCGCGGTGGCTCAAGCCTGTAATCCCAGCACTTTGGGAGGCCGAGACGGGCGGATCACGAGGTCAGGAGATCGAGACCACCCTGGCTAACACGGTGAAACCCCGTCTCTACTAAAAAAATACAAAAAACTAGCCGGGCGAGGTGGCAGGAGCCTGTAGTCCCAGCTACTCGGGAGGCTGAGGCAGGAGAATGGCGTGAACCCGGGAGGCGGAGCTTACAGTGAGCTGAGATCCGGCCACTGCACTCCAGCCTGGGCGACAGAGCGAGACTCCGTCTCAAAAAAAAAAAAAAACAACAAAAAACATTCACTGAAGAATTTATCAGTAAAGGAACATCATATCTTCAGCCTATGCTCAAACAGTTTAGAAAAAAAGAATATGTATATACAAAGAAACGGCAGGGTAAAACAAACATGGGCAAATGTTGGCATATGGAGATTCTGGGTGAAGGTATATGACAATTCTTTATATCATCTTTGTAACTTTTCTGTAAATCTGAAATCATTTCAAAATAAAAATTAAAAAACAAACTAAGGAAAAATAAAAACAAATCATGCAAACTTAGGGACTGAGTTCAGCGCTACCTTTTCCAGGAAGGCACTACACGCAGTCTGCCTTATGGTAAGGTAATACACACTATGATTTCCTTGAATTTCTCTTCCGCTCGGATTTACTCAAAGCCTCTTCCCTCTTTCTCCTCTAGAGGCAGCATCACAGGGGAGGATGCTCGTGAACTTCTGAACTCACAAACCTGGATCCAAATGCTGCCCCTGTCACTACCCAGCGGTGGGAACATGGTCATTATCACCACTATTGATATCAGATTTTTCATCTGTACAATGGTTACAACAAAATATATTGCATACAATTGTCATGAGAAACATATAGCAATGCATACCATAAGTTCTGAACTAGAAAGAGCTCTGTAAATGTTAATTCCCCTTTTTTCTTGAATCAGTCTTTCAACATCCTCAGGAAATAGGTAAAACTTTGATCCCAATTCTCAGATAATTTCTTTAGAGTTTATCACCATAACTAATATTGACAATTTACAATGTACTGTACAGTGCTTGATACACAGTAACCCCTTAGTGAATATTCATGGGGCGACACTTGCCCTCACCTTTTCTCACCTGACCATTCCAGCATCTCTGTGGTGTAGAAAGGGGCCTACTATTATCTTCTTTTTTACAGGTTTGGAAATGGAGGCTCTAGAGAGTTGAATGACATGCTTTTTTTTTTCTAGGATACGTGGCTGATAACTGGTAAAGTTTGGCAGTAAATTCTATTAAGTATTGCAAAGCAGTTTACCATTGCACTTACAGCCAAACTAGTACATTGCAAATAAATCTTACATCACTCACTGGATCTCCATGCTTAATCTATTCCGTGAGCTAAAGCTATGGAACATCTACTTCGAGCCAGAGAAGAGAGGAGAAACTCTGAATTAGAGCCACATTTATATTAGAGTCTATTTACTGTTTACTAGACTCTTTACTCTTAGAGTCTAATTTACTGCCCACAGCTCTCTTTTCTCAAGCTAAATGCCCTTTTTATGGCTGTAGCTGCCCTCACCCCCAGAACTACATTTCTGTCTCCTGTGGGTGTCTGGGCATTTGCAGGGCTGGGATCCTCTAGGTGTTCTCTAAATGCATCCGCATGCTTGGCATGAGGCGCAGCCACACTTATGACTTAGAAGCTGGACCATATCAGCTGGGTCAGCAGCATTCCAAGTAACTGAAGACCCTTTAATGAAAGGAAGCAAGACAGACAACTTAATTTAACAGAAAAAACAGACAAACCTAATTTGGGAGGGCAGTGGCTGCCAGAGCTGCTGAAAGCGAGATATATTATTTTGCCATTCTGGAAGCTTTAGCAACTTAGAAATCTAACATCCCGAGCCTGAACATACCTTAGTTTCCGCGATAGACTATCCTAGACTTAGATATGCATTTGAATAGTTTGGATAAGATGGCTGTCCAAACTGTTCATTTAGTGACATTTACTTAGTAGGAAAAATCAGCTCTCTTTGGCAAATTAAACGTGACATAATTGTACCCAAACCCTACGTTTCAGATCCCTCTATTCATATCTAGTTTTCCACTGTTGCGTCCTATTCCAGAGCCCGTTTTCCCTTGTTTTCAATACTCCCAACGTACTATCTTGCAATGTGCGTTTATTACACGAATGAATGAAATGGTTTAAAAAAATCCCAATGAGTGATATTAGGAAGAGGCACCAAGGGTTCACAAATTTATTTTTGTGAATTCTGTAAAAAATGTCATCCAGTGTCTTCAGCATTAAAGGACATTACCCCACAGCAGCAGCCCCATTGCCTTTTTTATTAATCAGTAGCCAGAATGGGGACTAGGCGGCCGGGATTCTCCATCTCGCCGCTCCTGGGCGCCAGGTGCGGCTCAGATAAGCGCAGCCGGGTAGGAGTTTAAGGACTGCAAACTTTCCCCCTTCTGAGGGAAGAGCCCGGGAGACGACCCGCTGACGTGCGAGGGTGCAGCCTCCGATGTAGTACCAGGGAGGGCGAGGGTTCCTATGTCTGTCTGGAGCGCAGAGGGGTGGACTGCAAAAAGGTAGGAGGCAAAGCCAGCTCGAGTTTGCCCCGGTCCGTAGCTGGAGGGAACATCTGCCCAAGTGTCGCCTCGCCCGAGAACGCTCATGCCCTCTCCAGGGCCGAGACCCCTCCTTCTACCCTCGCACAGGCCCTTCGTGGCTTCCAGCACCGCTGAGCGCTCGGGGTACCAGCGACATTCTCCAGCCAGGACTGACTTCGAGGGGGCGGGGCTCGGCAGGACGGGGCGGGGACAAGCCCTCCCCGGGCCCGCCCCTTGGCAGTGTTGCGCGGTGATTGGACGCTTCGGAAGGCCGCCTTCCGGGCCGTCCCGGGGAGTGACTGGCAGTCAGTGGTTGCCCCCTGGCGAGCCGGGTGCGGAGTGCGAAGCCCAAGGCCCAGAGGGGTGGGGACTTCGGGCCGCAGCGCCGCCAGGTGGGATTGCCCGCTGAGATTCGGCGCCCCGGAGCGCGGCAAGCTTAAGTTTTCTGGTGCCGGCGAGGCGTCTTGCTGAGCTCGCTGTAGTGCCGAGAGCATTTGGGAAACTAACTTCTCGCCCCCACTCCCTGCTCCCGACTTTCGGGTAGAAAAGCAGTTGCCGAGTTGTTTTATTTCCTCCCCCATCGGACTCTGTAAAAATAACCGTGCGCCGGGGCGGCAGAGCCCATCTCTGCCACACCGCTGCCCCGGGTCGGGTGTGGACCTAAAAATACCCCGCGGTCCCGACCCTGCGCTGGGGGTGCGGGCGGGTCCGGCCAGGCCGCAGAGGGCGTCTGGAGACCGGAGAAACGGCGGCCGCCTGGCCCCCTCGCCTCGGCCGGGGCTGTCCCTTTAAATCCTGGAGGAGGGAGAGAGAAAAAAGGAAAGAAAGAGAAAAGACGCGGAGCCCCGAGCGGCTGGTGGCGGTGTCCGGCCCCCTCACTCCGCCTCCGCGCCGGGTCCTGAC
>NW_012109474.1:1293385-1297508 GCF_000951045.1 Mandrillus leucophaeus | reverse complement strand
TCCGGGCCCGAGCGGGGCGGGCCCGTCGGCAGCCACAGGTGGTTTGTGCCAAAAGTTTTACCGCACTTCTGCCTGGAAGGCGCGGGAGCGTTTTGGTGAGTGACGTTTTCCTGGAACTTTGGCAGTCGCACTTTGCGCTGTCTTTTCTTGAAAATTGGAAAATGAGCTGGAAAAGCTGGGATCCCGCACCTCGCGATGAGATCTGAGCACCGAGTACGGTCCTTGTCCGAAGTCTCGCTCATGTGGGACTCAAAGATCGTTGCCGCTGTCAAATCGGGAAGCTGGGGGAAATGGGCGCACGCACACAGTTCCTCCAAGCCTCGGACAAGTGATGCTGAGCCCGACCCGGTACCTGTCGCCGCGCGGGGTAGTGCGAGGTCGGTTCCCAGCGACACGCACAGGAACTGCGTGCGTCTTCGCTCAAGGTGTGCACGTCTCTTGTTCCGTTGAAAGCGAATTGTCTCTGGCCACTGTGCTGCTTTGTTTTTCCGGTTGCTTGTCTGGTTTTACTAGGATGAAGGCCAGGAGGAGCCAAAGAAAAGCGAAGCGGCAGCTCCCGTTATCTTTGCAATCTGCAAAACTGTGGAGTCTGGTACCCAACCTTCTGCAGCACGGGCGCAAGGCCGAGGGGAGCGGGGGTGGGTGGGGT
The DNA here is from genome assembly GCF_000951045.1 of Mandrillus leucophaeus. Taxonomy (NCBI): domain Eukaryota; kingdom Metazoa; phylum Chordata; class Mammalia; order Primates; family Cercopithecidae; genus Mandrillus; species Mandrillus leucophaeus. The sequence continues at coordinate 1,296,859 of NW_012109474.1, read as the reverse complement.
GCGCTGCCTGTATGGGAAACCTCGCCGGACCATGCGCAAGGCTAGAGCCGGAGTTTCTGGTGCTTCTAGGACAGAAAGAGGAGTGGGAGTGGTAAGGGAAGACCCCGTAAAGGAGGAAGATATACTGTGCCCAGTCCTGGGAGGGAGGCTCCGAGAAGTCCGGTGGCTTGGCCCTGTTCCTCGTAGGCGGGGTTGAGGAATCCAGGGCAGCGAGGTAGAAACACCTCGGTAGGTCGTCCTGGGCTGAAAGAAATCATTATTCCCAGAGCGGGGCCGATACCCGGGTGTTGACTAGGTACAAAACTGCGTGAGAGGTGGAAACTCTCAGTCCTTCATTCTCCTTGGTCTGGGGTCTCCCGCTCCCTGCCTCCTGCCCCCACAAGTACATGAGCAAAAAGCATGCTCTTTGCTTTATAGAAGGTCACAGGATTTTGAAGTTGAAAGAGACCCTAGAGATATTAGGAGCACTCATTTTACAGATGAGCAAACTCAGGCCCAAGGAAGGAAAGTGACCTGCTACAGTGGCTAGAGGCCCAGCGAGACTAGAAATGACATCAGCCTTCCAGGCAAGGGTGGAGAGACTTCCCTGGGCAAGGCCTGGTAGGGCTTGAGATCAGAAATGCCACCCCCACACCCCAAGCCTATCATGGCCTCTTTATCTGGTAGTTTCTAAATCCATGCTTGATAGCAAATGTGGTATATTTCCTGTCCCCTGTCCTTGGCTTAAAAAAAGCAGGACTGTCACTGCAAAGTCCAGTCTGACACTATCCCAACTTTTCCTGCTCCCTCATTATCCCAAATTCCTCAAGCTCCTTTTGTAACATAATGCAGCTTGATTAGCCAAGAAGAATTTGCAGCTTTTTTTCACTGAAGCACCCACTTTCCATAGGATGCCAGAACGCTGTTTTCCTAGTAATTAGATTTTACAGATATTTTTGAAAGGGAGCCCAATTTTGGATCAATTACACTTGGACACAAATGCTGTGCTGTTGTGGATACCAAATGAGAAAGATGAGCAATTATCTGGGGGTGTTGGAATAAATGTTGTTGTGAGTATTTGACACAATCATTAAACATCAATGAGTGGGTTTTCAGTAAATGTTTTTTACTCTGTATTTTATTGAGCAAACAAAGTGTCTAAATTAAAAAGAACTATGAGTTGGCCACTTTGATTTTAGCCACTTATTTTGTACCAGCGTATATGAGTAGGAAGGAATTGAATGATAAACAGAGTGATTGTTATGTGAACGTTTTCCTCCCAAACCATGATACTCTAGGGCGATGCTAGATTTCAGTCTATAATGTCATATACACTCCAGTAGAATTTTATTAAAATAAGCTGGACGCAATATGTGTCAATCTGTATTAGTCAGAAGTGACTTGCAAGAGAGAATATTTTGTAAGTTTGATTGCTTTCAAGGACACAGAGTATCAAGAATTCAAGGCTAGTGCAGAGTTGCTGGGTATAATTCTTCTGCTCTCATGAACAGATAAAAATCAGTGTCCCCTACTCCACATCTCCTGTGTTTAGCGGTCCTACAGAAGAAATCAAGATCTGATATGCTGATGATAATACGGTGTTACGATGCCTTTCACTTTTATTGCATGCTAATCTCATCAGCATTCCCACGAGATAGATAGTTCAGCTATTTGTTCAAATTACAGAGGGAGAAACTGAGGCAGAGAGACAGGGAAAGTATTATTCCCATAACTTTTCCCACTGAATTAACATTCTCAGCACGCAGCTTGGGCTTCCTGGGCTGACCAGGTATAAGAGACCCCCTAGTAATATTACCAGCCCCTCACCCCTCTCCAGCAGGGTTGGTGTGAAGGGGGTATGAAGGAGTGGTGGGGTTGTAATTACAGTTCACTGGGGGCTGTCACCAGGGCATTTTTGTTCCCTGCCCCCCCCCCCCCGAGGGTGGGCAGTTGTCCTCCCTCTCATAGCAGGCTGTGGGAACTTGGGCGCGGAAGGACCAGCTGGCTGAGGCTGGGGCGGGGGTGTGGGATCTGTGCCTGTGTAGGGCTGAAGGAGTCCAGGCTATTTATAACCCCTCCTCCCCTCCTGGGAAGAAGAGATTCAAGGGTCTGGAACCATCCACAGCACTGACTTCTCCCCGGGATGGCTGTGTCCTACTGGAAGAAAACCTGTCAACTAACCACACGGAGGGTACTGGAGTGAACCCCGGCCTGTGTGCAGCATCCTGCATGGCTTCTTGGAGTGCCAGCTGCCTTGGGGGAATTTAGGACACAGGGATTTTCCACACTTGATCTTATCCAAAAGGCTAAGAAACGATGGGTTACAAGGATTTTCTAGAGCCACTGTGTGTACTTTTTGTCAGATGCGACTCTCCCATTTGCACAAAGTGAGGTACACCCCAGAAATCTCACAGAACAGCTGTCAACAACTCATTAATGTGAGGATAGTTGGCTTTTCTAAATAATGACAATAATGATTCTTATGCAGGAGATTTTGAAAGTGGCAAATTAGATGTGGTTCCCTCTGACTCCAAGCTGAGTCATTTCTGCGTGGGGCTGGTCAAGGAGGTTTCAGGCATGCATTCAAAGCTCTTTGCTTCCTCCCCTGACTCTGCCCCAAAGAGGTCCCCGATGGCCCCTCACCCACCCACTCCTCAAACCAACACCAAAGTCCTCCCTCCTTTGTCTGGAATAAATAGTACCTGCCATGCCATCAGTTACAACTTCATTCCTGAGGCCGAACAGATTTTTTCCCTGGGTTGGTGGAGGGAGGAATGGGGGTGGGGTAGGGTGGAGGAAGCTGGCAAGGCACTGAGCTTGTCTTTCTGTTTAACCCTTTGGTGTGAATTGATTCGCCCATCAGAACTGTCTCAGGGGCTCACAGCAGGTTTTACCAGGGGGAGACTTCAGTAGGATGCTGTGGATAGAGAGGTCGGGGCTGGACAGCTGTGGCTGTGCGTGGCACCTGGCCAGCTTTTCACAGGCCTCACATGCCGGAGCTTTTGAGGGCAGGGCTGGCATGTTGCTCATCTTCATGTCCTTAGCATCAGCAAGGGCTGGACATGGAAAACGTTTGCTGAATGAATGCTGTGGGCTGGGCATGGGTGGATGGGTGGACAGCAGTTGAATTTGCATCTTATTTGCTTTACTCCGTGGCACTGTGAAGGGGGGTGTTGGGAAGGCAAAGTCATAGAAGTAGATAAGAATAGATGGGGTTCCCATAGGCATTGTGAGAACCCCGTGTCCAAGCTGATTGGCCCCTCCATACCTCTAACCTCAATGGATATTGGGAGCATCCATTCATCAATTCAACAGGTAGTGATGAAGTCCTTCTCTGTAGGCTGTCATGGCACAATCCATTGTCACAGAGCAGGCAAAGTGAGTTTCCTTCAGTAAGGCAGACCAGGCCACTCCCTTGTGTAACCAACTGTGGGCATGCGGGATCTGATCCCTGCCTGTGTCTCTGACTTCCCCTTCACTCCCTGTGCCCACCCT
>NW_012109474.1:1286120-1287105 GCF_000951045.1 Mandrillus leucophaeus | reverse complement strand
GGTGGTGCACCCTAAGCCAGGGAATGGCAAGAGATGGGGACTCTTCAAACTGGAACCTCCTCAGGGCCCAGAACCTAGTCCCAGGGGAGGATGGGGCCTTGGGGGTTCTGAGGCCCTGACCTGCCTCCAGGAAGGTACCATCCCCATACTGCAGATGGGAAACTGAGGCTCTGAAAGTTAAGGAATGATGAGGAGCATAGGTTTTGGGATTGATGAGACCTAAGTCCCATAGCTTGGTGGCTTTCCTGCATCACTTTGGGCACATCACATAAGCTCTCTGAGCATCGATTTCCTCACCTATGCACTGGTGATAATACCAATTTGATAGGGTGGCTGGGAGAATGAGATAAGATAATACATACAGAGCACTTAAAATAGCTCTCAACGAAGAGTGAGGGGAGCCACTGTTACTTATGTTTTGTAAATTTCTATTCCTAACATGAAGGGAGAGATGAGAAAAGACAGGATCGATGCCAAAAAATGAAAAACAGTTAAGGCTTTGTTGTCTTGCTTCTCTCCCCAAGCGACTACCCTATCTCAGGGAATAAAATCCCAGCCTACAGGAATTCGGACTCTTGGGTGTCATGAGCTCACATGCAAGTAGAATTAGCACTACTTGAGGGGTGCTAGGATCCCTCCCTCCTTCCCTACCTTGAACGGAAGGAGAGATGCGCTTATTAAAATTATGCCGTGGCTTCAGGAGCTGAATCCAGATGTCACTGCTGGGGGCACACTCCTTACTCAATTAGCACCTGGACATGGATTGGTCTTTGTAGTGGATAATGTCTGGCCACGCAAAGATGGAGCACGGGCCAGGTCAGTTCTGCTGACTGGGAGCTGGCTGAGTAAGTAGCATATCTGTCTCTTATACACATCTAGATGTGTATAAGAGACTTCTTTTGAAGTGTGTGTTCTGGGGCCTTGGGGCCTTGAAGGGTGGAAGCATCATTGCATCCTGAGAACAAGAGCATGAATTGGCACGATG
>NW_012109474.1:1270691-1282840 GCF_000951045.1 Mandrillus leucophaeus | reverse complement strand
GGTTTTACCGTGTTGGTAAGTCTGGTCTCAAACTCCTGACCTCAGGTGATCTGCCCACCTCGGCCTCCCAAAGTGCTGGGATTACAGGCATCAGCCACTGCGCCTCGCCAATCTTTTTTTTTTTTTCTTTTTTAAAGGCTTAACATTATTTTTTATTTGACAGTGCTTCCCATATAATTTAACGTACCAAATAGTCCTGTTTATTATCTTTCTTTTGGATGCTTCAAGGGCCCTTTCTATTTTAATTTTTTTATTTCATAGGTTTTTGGGGAACAGGTATTTGGTTCATGAATAAGTTCTTTAGTGGTGCCTACTGAGATTTTGGTGCACCCATCACCTGAGCAGTGTACACTGTACCCAATGTGCAGTCTTTTATTGGATGTAATCTTGATTCTCCTTTTGTTTCTTGTCTGTCTTCCCCCACCAGAGTGTAAGTTCCCTGAGGACAGGGACCTTGTCTGTTTTGCAATCTATTGTCTCCTCCTGGGCTATAACTAGGCATATTCATTTACCAGCTATGTTCTCAGACAGCAGAACAGTGCCTAGCACACAGCAGTGTCTGAGTACATAGTTGGTAAATGAATATGTCAGTTAGTGCTGTTGGGGTATATGATGTTGAGTCAGCCCAAGGCCCTGCCTTCTGGATCTCTTCAGCCTAGAGGCAGAAATGAAGTTTGTTCGTATATACTCTCATGTAGGCAGGGAGGGAAGGTAACATTCAAGAGGTATAGCCCAGGAGGGCCATTGTCGAGAGATGTTAGCCCTGATTTGACAAGGGTGGTTGGCTTAGTTAGATGGAGTCTTCTTTTAGATGTTCTGTTGGAAGTCTGGAAGCTCTGGCAGCTGACTCACCTCTGGGACTGGAGTTCCTCTAGCTTGACTGGCTACCACCTCTCTGTTTATTTACTTCTTTGGTGGGCAAGAGCTCCAAGCATAATGCCATCCTTGGAGAGTCAGGAATGTTGTGTTTTTCCACCCGCTTCATCATTGGCAGCCTCCTCAGAACAGCTGTGGACAGCTGTCTGCCAGCGTGGATGCAGGGAGGGTTTCTCTTCGGGGCCAGGGGCACACTCAGCCCTGCAGGAGCAGGGAATTCATTGGTGGTTCACACCCTACTGATTTCCAAACCCCACTGAACTTGTGCCTGTAAAAACAGATTCATGAGGAAATTAAAAAACTATTAGCATTCAGTTTACTGCTTATTTTCTGATTATGAAAGCAGGAAGACTCATAATAGAAAATTTGAAAAATATGGAAAAGAATAAAATCAAAACAAAAACCTTCTACAACACCCACATTTTGGTGTATTTCCTTCCAGTCTTTTTTTTTTCTGGAACCACCAACACACACACATATACACATAAGCACACACATAAAGCATAATTGGGAAAAACACTGTTTTCCAAAACTGTTAAAATCCATGCCATCTTTTACCAAACAGAAAACTTCCTTTCTCTTGAGAGCCTGATACTCACATTGATACTCACACTGATACTTAGAAGAAAATGTCAAGTCTCTTCACTAAAGATTTTAGCAGGCTTTGCTTCTGTACTTTGCATAAGGAAAACAGTTGTCCTTCCCCCTTTCCAACACATTGTGGATGTGCTTAGAAACATGCCTCTCATGCTCACCTGTCTCCATCAGTGTGTTAAGGAGTGTGGGTATATGATGTTGCAAGTTATCCCCTTACTGAGCATTTGATCACATTACTAAGTCATTGTGTTCCTTAGAAACGCACTTGTAATGGATGTGTAGTATTCCTTAAAGTAATGTACCATACCTTATTTAACCATGACAAGAAGAGAATCAACCCCCATTAACTTATCTTTTTTTTTTTTTTTTTTTTTTTTTTACCTAAAAATAAGAGAGTAGGAGGAACTCAAGAAATATGAACCTGCATCATTGGATTCGTGTGTTTAGGGCATCACTGTTTGGGGGATGTCTTCACTCCTGCAGGAGCCCTAGGACTTTGTTTCCTGCTTTGCTCTCTTCCCAGGGCCTAGAGGAGTGTCTGGCACATAGTAGGACTCAGGAACCATTTTGCTCAATGAATAAAATATAGAATTCTTCCTGTGGGAGATGAGACCCTTGTTAAGTTCACAGAGGTCAAGACTTCTTTTGAAGTGTGTGTTCTGGGGCCTTGGGGCCTTGAAGGGTGGAAGCATCATTGCATCCTGAGAACAAGAGCATGAATTGGCACGATGGGATGGTCGACTGTGAAAGGGTTCTGTGACTTAAGAATTTTGATGGGTTTTTGGAGGAGGTGAGGCTTAGATGAAATCTTGATTTAGGGGGGTAGGAGCACTTAACTCCTTGGAGACAGAAACAGGAGGGACCCAAGCGGGAGGGTGGCATGGGTGGAGCCTCAGAGAGTCAAGACTGGGACCAGGTGGTGCACCCTAAGCCAGGGAATGGCAAGAGATGGGGACTCTTCAAACTGGAACCTCCTCAGGGCCCAGAACCTAGTCCCAGGGGAGGATGGGTCCTTGGGGGTTCTGAGGCCCTGACCTGCCTCCAGGAAGGTACCATCCCCATACTGCAGATGGGAAACTGAGGCTCTGAAAGTTAAGGAATGATGAGGAGCATAGGTTTTGGGATTGATGAGACCTAAGTCCCATAGCTTGGTGGCTTTCCTGCATCACTTTGGGCACATCACATAAGCTCTCTGAGCATCGATTTCCTCACCTATGCACTGGTGATAATACCAATTTGATAGGGTGGCTGGGAGAATGAGATAAGATAATACATACAGAGCACTTAAAATAGCTCTCAACGAAGAGTGAGGGGAGCCACTGTTACTTATGTTTTGTAAATTTCTATTCCTAACATGAAGGGAGAGATGAGAAAAGACAGGATCGATGCCAAAAAATGAAAAACAGTTAAGGCTTTGTTGTCTTGCTTCTCTCCCCAAGCGACTACCCTATCTCAGGGAATAAAATCCCAGCCTACAGGAATTCGGACTCTTGGGTGTCATGAGCTCACATGCAAGTAGAATTAGCACTACTTGAGGGGTGCTAGGATCCCTCCCTCCTTCCCCACCTCGAACGGAAGGGGAGATGCGCTTATTAAAATTATGCCGTGGCTTCAGGAGCTGAATCCAGATGTCACTGCTGGGGGCACGCTCCTTACTCAATTAGCACCTGGACATGAATTGGTCTTTGTAGTGGATAATGTCTGGCCACGCAAAGATGGAGCACGGGCCAGGTCAGTTCTGCTGACTGGGAGCTGGCTGAGTAAGTAGCATATGACCTGGAGCAGCACAGCCTAATAGAAATATAGCAAGAGTTATCTATGTAACTTTAAGTTTCCTAGTAGCCACCTTTTTAAAAAGTAGAAAGAAGTAGGTAAAATTAACTTTAATCATGTATTTTATTTAACCCAATATATCCAAGATATTATCATTTCAGTATCTAAGCTAGTCATACTTCAAGTGCTTAGTAGCCCCACAGGGCTAGTGGCTACCTACCAGACAATGCAGTGAGCCCAGGACACAGGTTGCGGGGGCCACCCTAGGGGAGGCTGTGGCTACAGGGGTACTCTGCATTGGAAGGGGGAGCAGCGGGACCTCTAGACGGGGACACACTCTTTTATGGGCCTCAGTTTCCCCATTTGTAGCATGAGGCTATCTTTGAGAGCCATTTCAGCTCTGGTGTTCTTTAATTCCTGAAAGAAAGACACAGAAAGCAATTTTAGTCCCTTCCCAAGTTTGAGGAGGGTGGCGGTAGAACTTGGAAAGAGAGTGTGGGAAACAGAGAGAACTGCTGGCCCTGTGTTTGAAAGGATGTCCTTACGAAGTTCTGTCTGGACCATTTCTACGGTAGGTCTCTCTGAGAATCCACAGTGTTCAGCCGTCACCATGAGTTGCCTTTTTTAAAACAGTGCCTTTTGGAGATGGGGCAGGGACATTAATTGTTACTATTGAAAGGTGACATGTTTTGATTGTTTCAATTCTGAAGCTTCCTCTGGTTGGTGGGTCATCCCAGATGGCTTTGAATGGCAGCCATAAAAGAGGGGAGGGGCCCCACAGGAAATATTAGAACAAAAAAGGACATTTTTCAGCTCTGTCATAAATGGGCACTTGGCCTGTCAAGAGAGGATGTGGGAAGAGGGAGGAAAAAGCAGCAGGTGTGTTTGGGGGAAAGGGTGTGTCCCCAAATGTATTTTAAGCTGCTGAAGTCAGCAGCACTGGTGTCATTGCACTCCGGTGAATGGGGATTTGGGGTTTTAATCTCCGCACCAGCAACTTCTGGAGGGAAGAAAGCTTTCTCTCCTTTTATGGAGGGTCTCCTCTTTTTAAAATGAGATTGTCACTAAGTAACTGGCTTGTGTCTACCTGACGACCCCAACTCCCAGACAGGAAACAGGCTTGCCTGCTCTAAGAGCTGCTTCAGACGAGGCCCAGGGAGGCTGCCCTGCTCTCAGGTCCTTCCAGAAGGCAGCTGAGGAGCCGAGGGCCAGAACCTGCTGCCACCCGCCTCCCCGCCACCCCACCGGCCAGTCCTCCTGCAGCCACGGTGCCTCCTCAGTTTTTCTCCTGCAGTTAACACATGACGCAACAGGCTGCCTTGAACTGTTTTTAAATGAGGATTTCTCTTTTATGTTTTCCTAAAGCAGATTTTTTATTACTTTTCCACACATTGTTTGCTTTGAATTTTTAATTTAATTTTTCCGAATAGGTCAACACTTCCATGGTTTAAAATTCAAAAGGTACAAAAGGGGTTTTAAAGTGAAACATCTTTTTCTCACTGCTGTTAGTTTCCTTACCCTGAGGCAACCACTATTAATGGTTTCTTCAGTTTAAATACATTGTATGCAATACAAAACATATGTATGTATGTGTGCATCCATGGGCACGGTATTTTTTAAAAATTTCTTTTTTTAAAAAAAATTTTGTTTAGATAACTTTAAGTACAAGATGCTTTCTGCATTTTCTTTTTTTTTTATTTTAAATTACTGAAATGGGAGCTTATCTCACGCATTGAATGTCGAACTTTGCACTTAACGTCTTGGAGATATCTGACTGTCCGGCAATTATACCTTGACTTATTTCACCAGCCCACCTACATTGATATTTCAGTTGTTTCCAGTCTTTTGCTGATACAATACCCAGTGATTTTTGTATGAAAGCGATCCTTGATTTTTCTGAATACAGGAAAATTTATAGCACTCTAAGAATAATTTCACCAACTTGTTGTTCACAAGACACTTCAAAGGATAAAATTGCTTAATTGTTTAAGGATTAAGGTAGAATAAATAATTTTTGGTTGAACTTCTTAGAAAACGAATCATGCACTCAACACTGATTCATGAAACCAGTGTTTCCTGAGCTCCCACTATGCGCTGGATGCTGGGCCAGGCAACGGTGGGGGTGAGGGAACAAAGAGAAGGGTGTGAGGGATGGTGCTAACATCGTGGGGGTGGGGAAGCAGTGGGGTCTGAGATAAGCCAGTGACTTTGATGGGAGAAGAGAACAGACGCAGCTTCATGCTGGAAAAAGGAGGTTAAGGCAGCATCGGGCATAGCCTTGATGAAGGCAAATAGAAGCCACAGGGGTCGTGTTGGGCCCTTTGACTTGGGGTGAGGTGCAGGGTATCAGGGAGGGGGCCCTGGGCTAATCTTTTCTTTGGGAGCTTAGGCTTTCCTGACCCCAGCTTGTGGCACCGTGTCCTTGGTCTCCCTCAGCTACCTCAAGGTCACTGCCCATCTGCAGGGTTCTCCAAAGGGCAGCGTCTTCTGACCTTGAGGGCCTTTGAAATCCCTCTGGCTTCAGAGTCTGGTGAGCAAAGCTCTTTCTCTCAGGCCAATTGCTTCGCAGCAAACAGGCAGCAATGGCTAAGCAGCCCTGTGGACAGAGGGGGCTGTGGACACTGGGGAGAAATCATCCTTGCTGTGTGGAAGAAGGCACGCTTTGCCTGCCTGACCTGCAGATCCCAGGACTTGTCCCTGTGTGTACACAGCTCGATGTTCCCCTTCTGAGTTGAGGGAGCTGTGCTTCGAATGAATGCTGTCCCTAATTCCGGCAGCCTGCCCTTTTGGGGACTTGGGATGCTTTTGGAAACAGATCGCGGGGTGAGAGTGTAGACCTCCATCAGCAGGCTTGAAAGCAACAAGCTAAAGTCACTCAATAGTTGTGGATTGGCCCTGGAAACACCTGGTCATGCAGAAGCTTTGCTGCTTTTGTGTATGTGCAGGTAATGAAGCTGTGATCCCACAGGGAATATAAGGAGCATTAGGATTCTGATGGAGTCTTTAGTCCTGGGTGAGGTTCTGCAGGGGATCAGGAGAAGCCCAAGACATGGTCTTGCCTTCAAGGATGCAAAAATTTGTTTATGAAAATATATGCAAGATGTATAAGCTTATGCTGAAGAGCTAAATGACATAGTGTAGCTTGTAAGATTTTAAAGAAAAGGGACCTAGAGTCTGTGTGCTTAGAGTTGGCAAGTTGTGAGACTTGCGATGAACTTGGCGAAGAGAGCTGGTAGGAGGATGAGAACTGACATTGCTGAGCAGCCACAACAGGCACTTCTTATGTGTGACGTAGCCGCTCATTCTCACAGCAACTTTCAATGTAATGTTATTATTCCAAATGAGCAGATGATGAACTGAGGCTTGGAATGTTTAGGTTAACTTGCTTGAGGTGATACAGCTATCTGAAAGTGAAAGAGCTCTGATTCCAGAGCCCAAATTCTCTCCACTGCACCTAAATTGACCCTGAAGTCCCTAGAGGGTATTCAGGTGGGGAACCGCCTGTACAAAGGAATGGTAGTGGGACCAACATGATGGGGGCCAAGCTCAGTGAAGAAGTCTGTAGGTGTGTGTAGGAAGCAGGAGGAAATACATTTGGTTAAGGGGGTTAGGCATGGGGAAGTAATTGCGGCAAATCTTAACTCCCAAGCTGGTTCCCCGCTCTGTGCAGTTCACATCTGGCTTTCTGCCTAGTTTAGCTCAGTATGCTTCGGGAAATGGCATAATTTCCATTTTAGCCTTGAACAATGAGAATTTAGGAAGAGATTATCCACTTGATACCAAGTACTAAAACCATTTATTTTAGTCCGGCACCGAACTGGAATTATTTTTATTCATTTACCAATACCTCTTAGGGCATTTTAGGAAATTGCTTTTGGAGCCACGTAAAGCACTGTTGTAAAAATGCAACTACCAGCACCAAGAAATATCGGATCACTAAATTCAGGTGATAAGACATCCCAGAGGTAGGCGTCCACCCATGCTTTATAATTCTATAGATGGATACTTCTGTATTTCAACTTCTATGAGAGCCATGTGACTTGCTGACAACCACCACTGTGGCTCGTGGTTCAGCATAAGAATTCCTCTTGCATTATATCCACTCTCTGTGTGATGTGGGCCAAGTAATATGTATTGTTAGGAGTAATGAGTGGACAGGAACAGAGGGAAGGATTTGAAGGCTAACAGATCTTGTGTAATGATTAGGCTGTGAAATGTGGCAAGGAGATTCAGGAACCTCATTCAAAGGCTCATGTTTGCATATGCTTCCTTCAGTGGATTTATCATCCATCTTTGTAATCTCAAAGTTTCTCTGTCCTAGTACTAGCTTACAAATAAATACAAACCACTTAAACAAAAAAACCCTCCTATTTTTCTGACTGTCTTTAGCCCTTGGGAACCTGTGCCTTGAGGAAGTATGAGTAGGTGGTAGACCCAGAGCTCACCTGATGAAATTTTGTTCATGTCAGGCTTCTTGTCTTGGCTCTTGCAGAGTATTTATTGAAAGCTCCCTGAAGGCAGAGAAAATGCTTCTGATTTCTCATGTAGCTCTGATGTTACATGTGCTTGTGCCCATTTTGCAAATCATCTCCTAATCTGGATAATTTCCAAGAACTCAGAAATCTTGCTCATAATCTGGATAGTACAATGACAAAGCAGAGGGCAACATCCTAGTTATTGTCCTTGCCTGCCATTGGAAAGTAGGTGTGTCCTTGCCTCTGTCTGTGCCTGGAATCCCTGGATGTTTTTCCTTTTTTTTTTTTTTTTTTTTTTTTTTTTTTTTTTTGAGACGGAGTCTCGCTCTGCCGCCCAGGCTGGAGTGCAGTGGCGGGATCTCAGCTCACTGCAAGCTCCGCCTCCCAGGTTCACGCCATTCTCCTGCCTCAGCCTCCCGAGTAGCTGGGACTACAGGCACCCACCATGTCGCCCGGCTAGTTTTTTGTATTTTTTAGTAGAGACGGGGTTTCACCGTGTTAGCCAGGATGGTCTCGATCTCCTGACCTTGTGATCCGCCCATCTCGGCCTCCCACAGTGCTGGGATTATAGGCTTGAGCCACCGTGCCCGGCCATCCCTGGATGTTTTTCTAAACTGCTTTGGAAGTGGGGTAGGGATGGAGAGAAAGGTTGTAAAAGTGAATTATTTGATAAAATAATATTTCTGCTTACATTACAGAAAGCTAAATCATCCTGTATTCTAACCCCATTGCTTTGCTGGAATTTTTTGTGACAGATTCTGATGCACCAGATTCTGCTACCTCCCTGAGAGTCACCTATTTGCAGAAGTCATTATAAGCCATTGTTTAACTAAAGACTTTTTTCTTTTCCTTCCTTATAATTTTTAAGACCCTGCATCTGTATAGACCTGAATCAGCAGCTTTCTAGTTTGGGAATTTTTTGCCTCTTCTCAGATTCTGGATTGTACTTCCCTAATGTCCTGTTCTTCGTTCAAAAATGGCTAAGACTAGCCCAGACTTTGGCTCCAGGTGGGAAATAGTCTCACCACAAAAGGACACATTTTTGTATGAAGACTCTGTCCCCAGTCCCTGAGTACCTGATGACTGAGCTCTTCTTCCTGCCTGCTTCATGGGCAGACTAACATTTTTACCAAAGTAAATGGTTACATTCCTCGGGAAAGTAGCCATTTGTCAGGGTGGTAAAGCATTGGCGTAGAACACAAGTGCACACATATACCTTCATACACATCACCCCTAACCCCTCTGACACACGCACACACACACACACACATTTGAACAGAACACACATGCATGCATCCACATTCATATACATCATCCCCAACCCCTCTGACACGTACACACACACGAATAGAACACACGTGCATACATCCACATTCATACACGTTATCCCCAACCCCTCGGACACACACACACAGATACATTTGAATAGAACGCGTGCTTACATCCACATTCATACACATCATCCCCAATCCCTCTGACACATACACACACATGAATAGAACACACGTGCATACATCCACACTCATACACATTATCCCCAACCCCTCTGACACACACACACACACACGAATAGAACACAGGTGCACACATCTACATTCATACACATCACTCTCAACCCCTCGGACACACACACACAGATACATTTGAATAGAACACGTGCCTACATCCACATTCATACACATCATCCCCAATCCTTCTGACACACACACATGAATAGAACACACGTGCATACATCCACACTCATACACATTATCCCCAACCCCTCTGACACACACACACACACGAATAGAACACATGTGCACACATCTACATTCATACACATCACTCTCAACCCCTCGGACACACACACACTCGAATAGGACACACACACACTCGAATAGAACACACGTGCATACATCCACATTCATACACATCACCCCCAATCCCTCTGATACACACACACATACACACACATTCTCTGTCTTTCTGTCTCTCTCTCTCTCTCTCTCCCTCCCTGCCTCTCTTTCTCTCCTTAAACGAGATCATGGATGAAAAGCACCCAGCACAATGACTGGCACAGAGGCCCAAACTCAGTAAACATTATCGACTATCACTAATATTATAATGACCATGCGCAGGAGGAAAATATAGCCCCGAGACCCTTTGTTGTCATACTGGAGAATCAGCAGGCACTCTTCCTTAGCTTAGTGACCCTTCCTGATGCTTTTTAATACTCCATCCTTCACACACACACAGCACATTAAGAGTCAGTTCATTCTTGGGATGTGTGCAAAATTCCAATTCCTGTCAGGAGAATTTATGTGTGGTTTTAGAGGGGATAATCGACCAGTTAGTATGTGCGCGCTGATTTTATACACATACGCGTCGCCGTTTACAGCACACATTATAACATCTTCAGTCTCTGCCAAGAATGTGTATTTCTTAGCCCCGTGCATTTGCATATTATGGGTTCATAATTTCAAATAGCTGTAAAGATCTCTACAGAAAAATGTAGTCACTGTACTCTGATGTTCTAAATCTCAATATAGTAGTAGAACCTGGCTAATTTTTGCCCCTGCTAATGTACTAGCCTTGTAATTTTTACACACATATGCACACACATAGACACACACAAATCCCTGATGTTACCCTACTTCTAAGCAAAGATTTAATAGCTGGCAGCTGAGTTACACTGCCTACTCCCCAGACTTCATTACCTTTCCAAAATATATCATACACGTGGCGCAATGTACTATGGTCTTATTACAGATGATTAAAAATAAAAGATTTATCAAAATGAGTGAACCCACTGCATCTGATCTTTTCCTGGTTCGGGTCCCTCACCCCTTACACTTCTCCTTGAGTCATCTGCTGAACCTCTGGCTTAGCTGAGCCCTGTGAATGAGGCAGCGAGCTCTTCAGAAACTGCCCTTTCAAGCTAATATCACCAGAAAACCAGCTACCTACACCCCACCTTCTAATCAATCATTAAGAGAATCTGCCAGAGGCAGCAGTTGATTTGACCGAACAAAATAGAGCAGCAGGACAGAAATAAACTTCTGAGACATTTCTTAAGGTCTTGCAGGTACAACACACCTGCATTTTAAAAATGGTCACGTGGAGGTTTTGGAAGTGCAGGGAAAAAAGGAATGCCAACTTGAAGTCTACTCTACCCCATTTCAGTGTAGGGAGAATTAAAGAGCTGAACTATGGAAGTTTTCAAGTGCAATGGCTATGATAGAAATACTTCAAAATCCACTGTAGCATTGCTGACCTGGGGCCACTGAGACTGGAGACTGGCCAGGGCTGGGAAGGGGAGCTGGTGGCTGCTTCATTGTGTCCTCTGCCTTGCTCTTTTGATGCTCAATTAGAAAATAAGTGCTGCAAAAGGCATCTTAAATATTAGGAACTCTATGCCTTTTTGGCTACCTAGGACGGTCTCGGCTTCCTGAAAGCAAAGAAACATCATTTTGCAGTGACTGAAGCAGCACCGTTCCTGACTCTGGTGCCTGAAGTTGATGATTTCAGGTTGGTTGTGATTATCTTGGTGCCTCTCAGATTTTGCCCTTTGTGGTTTATTTTTAATTAGGGTTGATGGCTATAGTTCTCTTTCTGTGTGTGTGTGTCTGGATGTGCGCACATGTGCATGTGTGTGATCATTTGGAAGGTGTCCTGACCAAAATGCCTTTAGTTTCGATTCAGAGCTTAACCAGAGAAGAATCAAATGAAATCTTTAAGACATTCTTTTAACGTTTTTAGCAGCTTTATTGAAGAATAATTTACGTGCCATAGAATTCACTTTGTTTTAGGTGTGCAATTCAGTGACTGACTTTATGGTGAGAGCCCGTCAGGGAGAGCGGGTGTTAGTAAGGTTGTGACTCTATAAAGGGGAAGAAAAGGGAAAGGAATCCCTTTGTTCCATGCCCAGGCAAGTGAGTCATCTGGCTTCACCTTCCCTGCAGAAGGGAGCTGAGGGGGCAGGAAGTGTTGTGGTTGGAGCAGGCCTGGTGGGATGGCAGGGGTGGGGGGTGGGGAGGTGGGAGTGGGAATGTGGGGGGGCAGCCATACTCTGGGCAGGGCCACTCCTGATTCCACTCGAGTCTCACCCTGGCAGGTAGGCTCTTCAGGGCTTGGACAAACAACATTTCCTCCCTGGTTATTAAAAGTTCACAAGTGCCAAGGTATTGTCACATCAAAAAGCATAGTTATCAGCACATTTAGTGAAAACCACTTCCAGTTATCACTAATAGATAGTGCTGAAGCGAATTTCTGAGGTCATCCTGGCCAGTTTCCTCTGTATCCACACCACCAAATACTGTCCCTGGAGCTGAAGTAAGAGGTCTGGGGACACTCGCTGGTCAGCCGTGGAGGAGACTGGATCGCGGTCCCCCAGCTTTCCAGGCCTTTTTCACTGCACTGTCCTGCCAGAACGACCCTAGCATAGGCATT
>NW_012109474.1:1266891-1270641 GCF_000951045.1 Mandrillus leucophaeus | reverse complement strand
GGGCTTGGACAAACAACATTTCCTCCCTGGTTATTAAAAGTTCACAAGTGCCAAGGTATTGTCACATCAAAAAGCATAGTTATCAGCACATTTAGTGAAAACCACTTCCAGTTATCACTAATAGATAGTGCTGAAGCGAATTTCTGAGGTCATCCTGGCCAGTTTCCTCTGTATCCACACCACCAAATACTGTCCCTGGAGCTGAAGTAAGAGGTCTGGGGACACTCGCTGGTCAGCCGTGGAGGAGACTGGATCGCGGTCCCCCAGCTTTCCAGGCCTTTTTCACTGCACTGTCCTGCCAGAACGACCCTAGCATAGGCATTAGAGGAAGAGGACAGAAAGGCAACATGGAGGTCACCAAATGCCCATTTTTCTCCTTTATAGGTTTCTTGCAAAGCACTTCCCTCCCTCAGCTCCAGAGCAATTTTTCGCTGCCGAGAGTAATCTCAATAAGGACACTGTGCTTTCTCAATCTGAGTTCTTTATTGTTTGTGGGATAGGGAGAGATTCTGGTAAAAACTGGAAAAACTGCTAGACGAGGTCTAAAAGAGCTATAACACTCCCAGTCTGATTTTCAAGCAGTTCTTACCACTTAGCAATCCTGAAAGGATTGGAGCTCAAGCACGGAACTTCCTAACTTTGGCCTTTACCCAGTAAGCAGCAATCTTGATTATACCTAATAACTCCAAGCAAGAAACGAGGCCAAACAGAGAAACACAGCCATAGCTTGCACTTGGACTTCTGGGCAGAAACCACAATTTTAAATCCCGGTTACATTCTTTCGGGGTGTGTCTGTGTGTTTTGAAAGGAAGTTCTGAAAAACTGTATTTTGGGACCAAAAAAAGAGCATTTCATCTTTAAGAATTCAAAGCTTTAAAAAAAACCTGGTGAAGAAATCCATTGTATGTAGGTGCAAGTATTTATTAGCTATCCACTGTGTGGTGGGAAGGGAAGATCTTATGCTTTGAAAGGGGACCAGTCTTGCCCTCTGGTTTGAGATACCAGCACAGGGAATTCACCCTGCTGGGATTCTTACTTAGAGGCCTTTCCTTTCAGCCTTTGCCAGCTGGTGTGGAGCAGAAAGCCAACGAATGGGGCAGAAAGCCAAGTTCTCCCTTGCACTGAGTGCCAGAGAGAGAAGTAGGTACAGCAGACCCTGAACAGAGGAGCAAAGTCCTCACAGTGAATGATGGCAGTTGTGGTCGGGACAACTGAAAAGCTGTAAGAATTTTAACTCCTTGAGGAGATAGCTTGAGGTCTTAGAGCTTTCCTTGAGCTTCTACAAGCTAGGTGAGCCAAAGAGACAAGAGTGCTTGAACAGTGGTTCTCCAAGCGAGGCCCTAGGCTACAACACCAGCATCTGTTGGGATCTCGTGAGAGATGTGCATTTTGGGGTCCCACCCTACCCAGACCACCTGAATCTGAAACTCTAGGGGTGGGCCCAGCCATGTGTAGTTCAACAAGCCTTCTGGGAGGTTCTGATCAACTCTCAAGTTTAAAAACCACAGCTGTAGAAAGAAGGAGGGTTCAGTTAAGCAGTGATTGTTAACAGCTGAGGATCAGAATACTGATTTTGTATTATTTTTGTGAACATGGTAATTCGTTAAGTCATGTCTGGTTAATTTAATAAAGTGTTTGATTATTCTGTAGAAAATATAGTTGACTGACTTGCATATCAAACATTCAATGAACTCCACTCAGAGCATGAAAGAAACGTTGACAGTCAGATAGACGGGGCTTTCAACCCTGGCTCTGCCACTGGACCATTTGCAGTTGAACATGTTACTTCAGATTTCTGGGCTCCATTTTTCTCCTTGAGTAAGATCAGAGTAACATTGACAACTTCATGGAGTTCTGGACAGTAAAGAAGACTGAGAGACATCTTCTAGGTAGAGCCTAGCTCAGCACTTCAGCCTGCCAGGGCCTGTGGAGAGGACATCCCTTCACTTGGCTGGTTCAGTTCTAAGGGTGCTGCGTCACGTGGCGGCGGTCACCCAGATGCCATGGTTTTACTTCTCTGGAGTGGAGCACCAGTATTGGAAGGAATTTTGAAGCTCCAGTTCACTCACTTCATTTTATAGGTGAGGAAATGGAAACGTGGAGGTTTTAAGCCATACAACTGGTTACTAGCAGGAGGGTTGGAGTCCAGGTCTGCGGCGGCCAGCTCAGTGGCTTTGTCACCCATGGCAGTTGTCTTCATGCATTTCGGCCCCTGTAGCACACGAAGACAAATGCAAGAGCCGTTAGCAAGAGCCAGAGAGAGGGTCTTTTGTCAAATGCAAAGCCCTCAGGCAGAGGAGAGGGAGACCCAGCGGCTGCACAGCCCTCTCCAGCCACCACTGGGACCCGGCTCTCAGTGCGCCTGGAGTCTCTTTTGAGATAGGCATGTGGATGGCAGAACTGTGGCCTGCTGGCGATGGTGGGACACAGCATCTCATTTTACCGGTGGGTAAGTGGAGGCTCAGAAAGGGCAGGCCTTGGTCGGGGCTGGAATTTACTCTCGAGGTGAAGCTGCTGGCAGGTTTTAAGCAGGTGACAGATAGGAAATCATCACCAGAAGCTATTAGAAATTGGGCTCCAAGTGTTACCTCTTGGGACTGTGACTGGGCACATCAGTGGGAGGCGCTTTTGCTTTGCATTTTATTTACACCTTTGATAGTGTCTGGATTTTTTGTTTGTGTCTTACTTTCGTTATGTGTGTGTGTTAAAAAACGAATTTAAAAAATGACACTCTTTGTTAGATCAAAGACATGAATTCTGTGGAGCAGAATATGTAGTACTTTGGAAAGATGATCCAAATAAATTACTAAGCAAAAAATGATACTTTTGGGGTATGATTCCATTTTGATTAAAATGTATCCATGTATTTAAAAAGTCTGGAACAATGAATATTAAAATATTATTAACATTTTCTTGTTTTAGTCTATATCTTCTATTTTATCTAGTGTGAAGATATTAGTGTAGTTAGATGAAAATAATTATTGATTTTAATTAAAACAGAAAAGCACAGGTACCTCAGGATAAGCCAGCAGACACTCCTTCGTTCAGGGGTCCCGATCCAGCCCTTCTCCCTTCATATGGATGACTGGCCATAGCTTCATTCGACACCAGTGGTGGCATCTTTAAATGCACTAAAAAAGTTTTTCTATTGGAAATCCTCTGACACCAGCTTAGTGAGTACAGGACATCTCCTGATGCGGAGATGGGAGTCTAGAAAATCTTGCGAGTAGATAATTCAGAGAGCATTAATTCATTAATTCATTCAAAAATATGTATCAAGTGCCTCTTTGGGCCAGGCACTGTACCGGGCTCTTCACATTCAATCGTGCTTTACGGGGCATGGTTGCTCACTTTTCCCTTGAGCGTTCTCCTTTCCAGTGTTGATCCAGTTCTCTGTTTTTATCAGGGAGAGCCTCACTGCACAGGAATGTGGTTTCAGCTGGGCTCTTCAGTAACAAGCAGGCTGGGGTTTGGGCTTAGGGTGGCCTGGACGGAGGGTGAGGCTATGAGTCTACCCTGGGGAACACCCAAGAGAAATCCTGCCCATTACAACCCATTTATTGGTGTTTTCCTGTATCAGGCACTGGGCCAAGTGCTTATACATATTTTCAGTCTCTACAAGAACCCTTTAAATGCAAAAACAAAACAAAACAAAAAATTCAAGAGTCATGAAAGTAAAGGGTCTGGCTCTGGGTCACACATTAGGAAGTAGCAGAGTCAGGAATTGAATCCACTTTTTTTTTTTTTTTT
>NW_012109474.1:1260916-1266841 GCF_000951045.1 Mandrillus leucophaeus | reverse complement strand
TTTTTTTTTTTTTTTTGTCTATCTTTGATGCCCTCTGTCTCCACCCTGTTCTTCTATAACCCCACGGGGTGGTATAGAACCTCAGATGCTCACAAAGCCCAACACACACAGACACACACACACACACACACACACACACACGCACGAGAGAGAGAGACACACACAGAGAGAGAGAGAGAGAGAGAGAGTTAAAGGGCTCTGAACATCACTCCATGAATAAATGACAGAATGTGGTTTTGCAGCCTGCAGTTACCCTGCTTCTCACAGCCCGAGGCCTCCACATTAGTCCAGACTGCAGGGCAATTATTTAGAAAGTGTGGTGACTCAGACAGGGTTGGGCTGCAGTGGAACCTGGTCCAAATAAAGACTAGGGGGCAGAGGAGAGGTCAACTTAATCCTGTAAACAAGATGATATAGAACAAGGTGGAGTGTAGTCTTTGAACTCTTAAGAACATAGTACTGATTTGTACTTCTAAGGAATCTTTTTGTCCCTACTTGTTCTAGATCAATCAGCTATCCACGTACTACCAATTACTTCCATATAAGATGATCTGCGCAGATATCTATCTTCCAGCTCCAACTTCTGTGATACTAGTGTTTGCCAGTTTATTTTTATTTTTTTCCAGAGAGGAGCATTGGTCAGTTGCCCAGGCTGGAGGGCAGTGGTGCAATCATGGTTCACTGTAGCTTTGACCTCCTGGGCTCAAGCAGTCCTCCTGCCTCGGCCTCCCAAGTAGCTGGGATCACAGGCATGTACTACTGCGCCTGGCTGTCAGTTTAAATAAAATATTTCAAAATAAGTTTGCTAAAGCCAACTTCTCTCGTGAATTTCCCATGATAAAAAAGAGAGCAAATATAAACACTGCTATATTTTAAAATACTTTTCAAACAACCAGTTACTCAGCAACAGTTTATTCCATTCTTTCTATATACCCACCATATTGCTAGGTGCTGTGGGGAAGTCTGCGGGAAACATAGGACAGAATTCTTGACCTTAAGGAACACATTCCTCGCTAGGGAGAAGAGGTGAATATCCATTGAGTCAAAATGAACAAAAATGCAAGATAGATTCGTATTTATATTTGGCGTTGGGATTAAGTGGCAAACTGGTCTTGAAGATGTTCAGGAGAAGGACACTAGAGAGGGCAGGGATAACTAGGGTGGTTTTGTGGCTCAAGTGAGTTCTGAAGTGTGGCTGGGATTTCAATTGAAGGGAGGCAAACAGGCTTATAAAACAAACCTACAGAGGCCAGGTGCAGTGGCTAACGCCTGTAATCCCAGCACTTTGGGAGGCCGAGGAGGGCAGATCACTTGAGGTCAGGAGTTCGAGACCAGCCTGGCCAACATGGTAAAACCTCGTTTCTACAAAAACTACAAAAATTAGCTGGGTGTGGTGGTGGGTGTCTGTAATCCCAGGTATTCTGGAGGCTGAGGCAGGAGAATCGCTTGAACCCAGGAAGCAGAGGTTGCAGTGAGCCCAGAGATCGCGCCACTGCACTCCAGCCTGGGTTACAGAGCAAGACCTTGTCTGAAAAACAAACAACAGCAGCAACAAACCAAACAAAACAAACAAAAAACAAAATGAAAAACCTACGTAGCCAACTAGACCAGCATAGAGGGCGAAAACCATGTTTTTCGTCAAATGGTACTGTTTATTCTGTTTTGCCATCAGCTGGTTTGCTGCTTCTGATAAAGCTAGCCGTTGCTGTGTGTATGCAGGTTATAGTGCCCAGGCTCATATTTTCTCTTCTTGCTGCACCTCCTCTCTGGCCCTTCTTCATGTTAGTTTCTCTGTCTCAAAGGAGGATAGAGACAAAGAGACATGAAGGTCAAACTCATCTGTTTTGTAACTTAGTGAAGTTCAGGGAGGAGATTCACGGCAGGAGGCAGCTAGCTGTAAGTGATGATAAAATGAGACCTGGGAGCTATCTGTGGATTTCAGATGACCACGTTTTCCAGTAGTCTCCATTACAACTGCCTGTTAGAAATAAAACCCCATTCATTTTGAGCATTTATTAAAGTGGAGGCTGGTTTGGTAGATTAATGCAGTACATTCCTTACTGGTCTCTTCCTCTCTAATCTACCCAATGGGGCTTCCTGGAATGCTATTTGGCACACATTACCTTTCTACCAAAAATCCCTCCAGTGAGTTCAGAAACTGGACCTCCAAATCCACTCTTGACCAGACTTTGATTGCCTCTCTAGTCTCATTGTCTCTGCATCTTTGCACACCCTGACCCCAGCTACTTTGCTGTTCCTGAACATGACATGATATGTTATTCCCCATCCTGGTTTTTGCTCATTGTAGCCCCTCAACCTGAGTGTTCTTTACTTCACTTCTATTAAAATCCAACTCATCTTTTGAAATTCACCACACATGCCTCCTACTCCGAGAAGTATTCTAGATTATTCCACTGGAACTAATTATCCCTACAGCACTGTGGAGTGAGAAAGCAGAGCGACAACAGAGAAGCTGCATGCTGGGCATCTGGGAAGGTTTGGAAGAGTTGGCAAAGGACAGACTCCAGAGAGGTGTGGGAGACTTGGGAAGATAGAAAGGGCAATTTGAGTAATATTTCTATTGGTTATCAAGTGGTGTCTGATAACATTTTTTGAGATGAAGCAAAATAAGGCTAGAATTTCGTTTCAGTTACCTTAGGTTGCTAAACTCTGTATCTTTGAGCGTCCTTGCAGAGACTGGGCAATATGCAGCTCTTGAATTTATTCATGTAACCAATTGCATTCTCCCAGCATATCTGTATACATGGCTGCATCCCATCATCCTACACTCAAGGTTGTTTTTGTATATTTCCTGCTATTCTATGACCTGGATTTTCCAGAATGGCTCTGATATGTGGTTCCAAAATATGATCACTGTGGGTAAACCCAGGGCCTTCAGCTTAGATTGTACTCATCTCTTTGGCAAGTATCAGTACCACTTTGTTGGCATCCACTCACTGTCTAGGGTAAGCACTGTACTTGCTGAGTGGATGGAAGCAATAGGCTTAGCATCCGAGTGCACCTGGTCCTTAGGCTGGTGCATGCTCTTCCCCTGTGGATGCTCAGCATTTGCCCTCTGCTCTTCTCTGTCTGTTCTTTCCACCTTTCAGCATCTAGCCTAGAAGATTCTTGATATTAATGATGGTTGAGCAGGGGGCTGCGGGGGCCAGGGAAGAGGGCAGGTTTTCCTGAGTCAAGCACAACAGTACTGATTATCCTTGGGATGGATGGAGAAGCCTTTTTTGACAGAGTTCAGCCTACAGTGTGCTAACCAAAGAGAGCAGCCTATTCTTAGTAGACAGTCTTCCTGATTGCACTCAGCAGGGGGTGGGATGGAGGATAATGGGTAAGGAGCCAGAAAAGGTAGAGATTAGGTGTCTCAGACCCCTGCCTTCTAGTTCACATATTGTATAATATCTGTGGCTAACTGTAAGGGGTTAAAAATGAGTAGATTTGTGGGGAGGGGGAAGAATCTCCCTGTCATGGAATCAGGGCAGCTGAAAAGGCCACTCTGAGGGAGCTTTGTAGAGACACATGGGCCGTGTGTCTGCCACTCTGGCTGCCAGCAGCACATCGTGTGGGCTGGCAAGGAGTGAGGAGCAGGCAGCCTTGTGCATGTTTGAAACCACAAATCACGACTCGGCAAATATCGAGGGTTTCCTGTGTATTTCTGAACCGCTAGCTGGAAGAGGTTAAAGGGGCCTTTTGTGTGCTTCAGTTACTTCCCTGCGTACGTCCATCTCTGCCCTGCTACCTTACACTCTGAATGGTGCATGCGTTCCAGGCGGGCCTGCCTTTGTGCAGGGCATGTTTGCCCACTTCACAACAGCATGTGCATTTAGACTTGCAAGGGGGGTGACTTTCTGTGGTGCCACCCACTCTCTCCAGCTGTACCCCCAAATGAGATCTGTCATTGCTGGGCTGGGCATAACCAGTTGGCTAGGACAGGAACTGAAACCTTGACTGTAGCTCCTCCTCATGGTGTTCTCATCAGCGACCCCCATCTGCCTGAGCAGAGGTCATCGCTGGCTTCCTAATGGCCACACACTGCAGGACATTGTAGGTACTGTGATGTGTGGCCTATAAAAATACTTTTGACCCAAACAGAAAAATATTGACTCTAAATTGAAAAAAGAGCTACAGACCAGAAAGTAGTA
Organism: Mandrillus leucophaeus; assembly: GCF_000951045.1. NCBI lineage: Eukaryota > Metazoa > Chordata > Mammalia > Primates > Cercopithecidae > Mandrillus > Mandrillus leucophaeus. Next base: position 1,262,684 of record NW_012109474.1, on the reverse strand, counting down.
ATGTATATACAAAATATCATATGAGGTCCCTGCTGCTCACCTCAACTCCAAGGCCATCATGGTAACCCAATCAGAAGGATGTGGATGCATTTGGATATGTCAACCACGATGTGAGGTTGCACCTAGCACCATGAGTCATCATCTCACATGACCTTCTGCTGCTTAGGGGTGTCCGTCCAATCTTTTGGCTTCCCTGTGCCACACTGGAAGAAGAATTGTCTTGGGCCACACATAAAATACACTAACACTGGCTGGGCGCGGTGGCTTATGCCTGTAATCCCAGCACTTTGGGAGGCTGAGGCAGGTGGATCACTAGAGGTCAGGAGTTTGAGACCAGCCTGGCCAATGTGGTGAAACCTTGTCTCTACTAAAAATACAAAAATTAGCCGGGCATGGTGGTGCGTGCCTGTAAACCTGGCTATTCGGGGAGGCTAAGGCATGAGAATTGCTTGAACCCAGGAGGCAGAGGTTGCAGTGAGCCAAGATGACACCACTGCAGTCCAGCCTGGGCAACAGAGCGAGACTCAATCTCAAAAAACAAACAAACAAAAAACCAAAAAACACTAACACTAATGATAGCTGATAAGCTAAAAAAAAATTGCCAAAAAAAAAAAATCATGTTTTAAGAAAGTTTAAGAATTTGTGTAGGGCTGCGTTCAAAGCGCATGCAGCCCACAGGCCGTGGGTTGGACAAGCTTGTACTACATCTTCAGCAATCCCTCTCCCAACTTTCTAACCACACCCTCCAGTCTCCAATAGCCTCTGTTCTGGGACTGTATTGAGAGGGAGAAGGGGCAGACTGCCTTTTCAGAAACAAATCTCTTCCAGCCTCTGTATAGCTTCACCAGTCGTGTTCTCAATCCCTTAGTTCCCAGTGTGGTGGGAGCCCCAGGGAGCAGTCTGGCTTCTAGGTATGAGGGCGGGTGGATTTGTCTTAAAGCTGTGCTTGCCAAGTACACTTCAGAAGACTGAGACAATGGACAAAGTGCCTTCTGCCTTATTAGAGGCTGTGGATGGGGCTTGTCATGGGATGGGGACTAAACCCAAAGCTGACCCTGGCTCAAACCTTGTATGTTATTTCCATCCTTCTTACCTTCACCTTCGTCAATGAAGCAGTCCCCTAGTCTTATTGATTGGACCCCCTGAGTATCTCCTGACTTCTTCTTGCTGGCTACACATTTGTTGTTACTGCTCTAGTTCAGGCTCCCGTGATTTCAAATGAGGCAATGTACAAATAACCAAGGACACAGAGTATCTGTCCCCACTAGTTCTGATCCCTAAAGTTATTCCGTTCCCAGGATTATCTTTCTAATACCCATGCTTAGGTCGAGGCTTCATCACCATCATGAGGCTGTTTCCAGCCTGGCTTCCAGAGCTCCCTTCCAGCCTTACCTAGGCACCACAACCCCGATCATACTCTGCTGTGTGCTGTTTCTACAAGATGCCAGACTCACGTGCCTTTCTCCCCACCCCACCTTTTTTGATGCTTAAAATATTGAATTTTAGGCAATCCAAACATCAAAAAATATGAAAAGAAATGTAGTGAAAAATATTCTTGTATCCTTAAGCACCATCAGTTTGAAAAAGATTTGATGGCCAGGCACGGTGGCTCACATGCCGGTAATCCCAGCACTTTGGGAGGCTCAGGCAGGCGGATCACTTGAAGTCAGGAGTTCGAGACCAGCCTGGCCAATATGGTGAAAACCCGTCGCTACTAAAAATACAAAAATTAGCCAGGTGTGGTGATGCGTGCCTGTAGTCCCAGCTG
>NW_012109474.1:1227681-1260291 GCF_000951045.1 Mandrillus leucophaeus | reverse complement strand
TGCTTATGATTTATCATTTTAGGTAGTTTTTGTATTTCTAAGCTCTGTTATTCCATGGGCCATTAGTATAGTTTGTCCTAACCTAATCTGTATATAGGCAAAGAATTGAAATGTTAGCTGGAGTTATGCATACTTAGTAGGGCAGATTTCTTGCATAGCAATAACATGAATGCATGTAAAGTCATTCGTGTGACTTTTGAGTTACATTCTATCAGGGTTTCTGCATCATCAGCCTCCTTTTGTGGCTTGGATAATACAGAGTTGACTGAGAAAAGTAAAATATTTAGGTTTCTCTTATGTAGGAAGGAGTGTTGTCACTGAGGATGTGGGACACTAAGTGGTAGGTTTTGAGGAAGTGTTTTTATAATAGTAGCTGTCGACAAGTTCACTTTCTTTGTTTTACATTAAAGAGATTTATATGTTAATACTTCTTGCTATCAAAAACAGAGGGGAAAGTAGCCATGGCATAGTAAAGTTTAGTGATAGTGCCTTGCCCTCATTATTTGTCATTTTTTAGTAATTCTTAGCAAATGGTTTTTAAAAACGTATGAAAAACAGAATCCCCTGCTTCCCTAGCTTATCTCCATCTTCAGGAGTGACTCTTTTCCATTCTTTCTCTTGAATTTTTGTACTTATAGCCATATTTCTAAATCACATGTGTAAATGGCTACATCTTGATTTTTCAGTTTTAGGTATTGGCTTCCCACTAGTATTGGCGCTAGTGGAAGATGAAAATTTAGCTGTCTTTCATTGCACCTACCTACCACCTTGCACTACAGTACATATATGTATTAATCAATGGTATTATTGTTTCCAATTGATTTGTTTTCCCCCATCAATGGATAACAAGCCTTTTCCATAGTTACGTGACTTTCATTCCTATGGAGGGAATAATGCAATTGACATTGAGCCTGGTCATGTGATTACTTGGTCAGTGGCATGTGAGTGGGACTGCTATATGCCACTTCTGATCAGAAGCTTAAAAGCCATTGTGTGATCAACTTAAGTTACTCTTTTCCCACTGCTAAGAAAATGGACATGTCCCAAAGAGTGGCCAGTCCTTCAGCCTAGATCCTAGAGTGAAGAAGACATGTGGAGCAGCCATAGCTGACTCCCACCTGTCCTTCAATGTTACATGAGTGAGAAATACTTTTATTCTTGTAAGTTATTGTGATTTCTTTTGTTACTGCAATATAACCTAGCAAAAGCTCACTGACACATTACCTCCCTCATCCTCCCAACATATTTATGTCATAATTTTGGTGAAATAAATATTGAGTAATTACATTGTTATGACTATGTACACACTCTTCCCAGGTAAGCCATCTAGTATTTCTGTGATTCTGTTCCTTTCCTGAATTACTTTTTGTTTTCCCTAGAGTTGATTATTGCATTATTTTATTTGCTTATGATTCCATGTACTTATTACTACTTCAATCTCTGGATCTCTACCATTTATCTAAATCTCTTCTTAAAATGTTCAGATTTTTTACAGAAATTTCGCTGTGTCTCTGATGTGCTCCAATCTGGACCAATTGATACCTGTGCCTGGTGCATAGCTATCATCTTGGGGCTGCCTTTTACCGTCATACTTGGGATTCTCTGATTCTGTCCTGTGTTGGATCTTCTGTTTCATATATCTTATGGCATCTTCTTTCTTGGTTATCCATCTGTATTTGTGGAGCATATCCTCCAGGACCTTCCTAAGAAGGAGTACATGGAACATACATTATTTGAAACTTTTAATGTCTTCAAGTATCTTTATTCTACTATCACACTTGATTGATAGTTTGGTTGGATATAGAATTCTAGCTTGGACATAATTTTCCTTCATAATTTTAGATTTCATTGAGAAATCTGGAACTATTCTGATACCTGATTCTCTGTACATGCCCTGTTTTTTCTCTCCAAAAGGTTGTAGGAGTTTTTTTTTTTTAATATCCTATTTTAGCATAGTTATAAGCTTACAGAAGTATTGCGATGATAGTTCAGAGAGCTTTCATATACTTCATACCCAGTTGCCCTATTCTTAATAGCTTCTATTAGTATGGTACATCGGTCACAACAAATATTGGTATGTTATCATTAACTAAATTTCATTCTTTATTCAGATTTTCTTAGTTTTCCCCTAATGTTCTTTCTTGTTTCTGGATCTCATTGGGATACCACATGACATTTAGTAGTCATATCTCCTTAGACTCTTCTTGGCTGTGACTGTTTGTAGCCAAGGTTTCTAATAATTAGGTATGCTCATTGCTACTCAGATGTCATTGCTTCTAGGCCCTCTCAGATGACAGTGCATGGATATATGTGTGTGTGTACTAACCACTGTACATATACATGTCTGTAAATATTTTATATGTCACCATCTGTATTTGTGTTAAGGTAACCATGAGTTCATACTGACATCTCTGACTCTAATCCATCATCTCATGGATCGTTTTAGTCTCTTCCCTTTGCTTATTTGTAACTTCCCATTCCAACAGTGAGAAACCTGACTCCCACCATCTGCCATCCATTTACTTAATATTCAATTCCCATATACGAATGTAGCCGTTTCAGAATTGTTAACCTACATCCTCATGGGGAGAAACTCTATCAAACTAGAGTACGGTTCCTTTTGCCTTTAGTCTTATACATTCTGCTTATTTCCAAAACTACTAAGGTCAGCACCTTATTCCCTTACCTCTTCAGTGAGCTTGTTTCATATATTTCTAATATATTTAGATTTTTTGTCAAATTATGCATTCTATCCTGGGCTTCCTCCACCTCCTAAATTATTTAAAAACAATTTTCATACATTAAGGTTTACTCTTTGTGCTATGAAGTTCTGTGGGTTTTGACAAATGCTTATTCTCTGTCTTATATTCACTGTTACAGTATCATATAGAATAGTTTCATGACCCTAAATAGCTTACAGGTGTGTGGCAGTATTTTATTGTTTAAATGTGCAATTTCCTCACCCAAATTATGTTGAGCATCTTTTCATGTACTTATTTGCTATCTGTATGTTTTCTTTGATGAAGAGTCTGTTTGGATCTTTATCCATTTCTTAATTGGGGCATTTGTTTTCTTATTGTTGAGTTTTAAGAGTTGTTTATATATTTTGGATACATGTTTTTTTTTTTCAGATGTGTGCATTGCACATCATATTCTCTTCTAGTCTGGGCCTTGTCTTTTTATTCTGTTAACAGTGTCTTTCATAGATCTGAAGTTTTTTATTTTAATAAAGTCCACCTTACCAATTTTTTTTTGTCAAAAACCTGTGCTTTTTGGATACCTTAGATAAAAATAAAAGCACAACTGATAAAAATAGATCCACTGTGAGGCAAAAAGCACAGCATCATGACATTTCAGAACACTGGGGTTAAAAACAAAACAAAATGTGTTGATGGATAGGAAGACTCCATAGTAAGATGTTGGTTCTTCCTGCTTTTATCTATAGATTCAACACAATCTCAGTCAAAAATCCCTGAAAGCTATTTTGTAGATATTGATAAAGTAATTCTAAAGTTTATATTAATAAATTAATAGGTCAGTAGAACAATAAATTAATAGGTCAATAGAACAGAATAGAGAACCCAGAAATAGGCCACACAAATGTAGTCAACTGATCTTTGACAAAGGAGCAAAGACAACTTAATGGAGAAAAGATAGTCTTGTTAAAAAATGATGCTGTAATGATTGAATGCTATACAGATGCTCCTTAACTTACCATAGGATTATGTCCTAATAAACCCCTCATAAGTTAAAAATATCATAAGTTGAAAATGCGTTTTTGAAAAGCTACTGAACATTATAGCTTAGCCTAGCATACCCTAAACATGCTTAGAACATGCTTAGAACTTACATTAGCCATAGCTTAGAAACATGCTTAGAAACATGCTTAGAACTTACATCAGCCTCTAGTTTTATTGACTTTTCTCTCCTCTTTTCCATCTCTTTGTCTTTTTGCTTTACTTTCTGGAATATTTCCTCAATTTTACATTCCAACTCCCTGTTGAGTACTTCATTTATTATATTTTTAATTTACAAGAATTTTTGTTTCTATTCTCTGAATGTTCCTTTTATAGCATTCTGTTCTTGTTTTGTGATTGCATATTGTCTGTCTGAGGAAATTAATGGTAATTTTTTAAAGTTTTTTCTTCCTGCAGTCTCTATTCTTTCCAAGTTGTTTGGTCTCTGTTGTTTGATTTTGAAGCTTTCTTTAGTCATCCAGTTATTCTTGTTTCTCTGCATATATTTAAAAATCTCTCAGTGCAGGTGGGATTTGATGGCAATGGGTTTTATTGGAGAATCATATGGTTGGGCCTTTTTCTTGTGGAATCTTCAATGTCAGTATTGTAAAGTCTTTCTTCTTAGCTGGGTTGGGGTCTTCAAAGAAGGCTCATCCACCCTTTGCCTGGAGGGTACTATACTGAGAATTGGTGCTCTGAGCACCTAGTGGATGAAGACTGGAGCCTCAGTAATGGGAATGCAAGTGGATGTTCTTTAATCCCCCTGTTTTCAGTGTGGTAGATCTCTCCTCAATTCTACCTGGTGTTTCCCAGTCCAGAAAGCCTCTATCTATTCTTTCCAAAGAATAAAACTCCATCTTCTGCTGGGCTGGGCAAGGGGCAGTCACTCATCAGAGAAGGAACTCTGACTGCTTCCTAAGCAGACTGCTAACCAACCTTCCTTTTTTTTTTTGGAGACAGAGTTTCACTCTTGTTGCCCAGGCTGCGATCTCAACTCACTGTAGCCTCCACCTCCCAGGTTCAAGCAATTCTCCTGCTTCAGCCTCCTGAGTAGCTGGGATTACAAGTGCATGCCGCCACACCAGCTAATTTTGTATTTTTAGTAGAGACAGGGTTTCACTTTGTTGGCCAGGGTGGTCTCAAGCTCCTGATCTCAGGTGATCTGCCCACCTTGGGCTCCCAAGGTGTTGGAATTACAGGCATGAGCCACCGTTCCTGGCCCAAACTTCCTTATTTTACCTCTCTCCTTTTTACTCTTGCTTTCAAGAAGGATTGGTACCACCAATTTCTGAGCTGTTAAGAGGGTTTTGCAGTATAAATGGGGGTGGTTCTCAGCTTCTTCCGCTGCTGGCTTAGAATTCAGCTTTTTGGGATTTCTGAGCCATTTACCACTTGTCCATCTGATCTCCAGCTTCTAAAACCGGTTATTACTTTGTTTCTTCTCCAGTTCTTCCCATTCTTGTGTATTTATGCTTAATTTTTAAATACCGTTGTTCCAAAAGGGTTTGGGGAGGAAGTAAAAGTAGTTGCACATGTTTAGTCATATTTAATCAACTTCTATTCTGATTGGGCCCAGTGTGGGCCTTAGCAGTTGTTGAAGATTTTGAATATTACTCCTGTCCAGACATGTTTTCTCTTATTTGTCCTTTAGGACCAGTTCAAATGTCACCTCCTCTGTGACGCTCTCTCTTGCTTCTCCCACCTGTTTCTCCAAGCAGAGTTAACTCTCTCCTAAGCTCACATAGACTTTGCATTCATTTTCCTCACTGCATTTTTGATGATAATCTATACAGCTCTCTCTCTGTGTTAGATCAGGAGATTTTGGGGGCCACCTCTTGTTCGTCTTCAGATCTCCAGCACCTGACCCAATACCCAGACTGGAATAGACTCTTAAGAAATACTTGCAGCATGAACAAACAGAACAAGGTGCTCTGTGGGATGATGCTCTGTGGGGGGATGGAGTGGGGTTGCCAGAGGCATCCCTCCCCTATCCTCTGGAACCTGCAGGAAGCCTGATGTGAGGGCCCAGGCTGGGCCCCTGAGGGCTTGATCTCAGCCCTGCTTTCAGCCCCTGGATTCTTTCTGGGAACCCTCTTTCTCAGACCTTCTCCCTAAAGACCTTGTCCACGTACCTGAGTTTGCCATTAGAAATATTGAGACTATGGTGAGGATGGAGGTGTTACTACTTAACAATGTCTGCCCTCTTTGCATTTCTGTGTACCAGAGGCAGAAGGCCCTGTTGGGTGGGAGACAGGCAAGAGGCTGAGGAGGAGGGTGTGATTACTCTCTAATTGATGCCTGAGGTAGCTCTCTTCCCTGAGGCAAGGCCCAGAGCATCAGCAGAATGACAGCAGCATTTATAGAGCTTGGCCACCTGGCTGGACAGGCCTTACAGCCACAAGAAAGCAGGTAGCAAAGCTGAGAGGGGTTGTACACCCAGACTGTGGAGCCGCTGCAGAGTGACAGCCTCCAGGCTGCAGGCCCTGGGGTCTGCCGCCCACCCCAGGCAGGAGGCTGCTCTCCAGGGCCCTGAGAGAGGGGGGTGGGAAGGGACTGAGAATGTCACCAGCTGAGTGACATTCCTGCTTCCAGCAATAGGGCCTGGCCATGGACTGATTTTAGGCAACCAGGGACCTTCCCTTGGCCTCAGACATCGTGCCCCAAAACAGTAATTAACCAACTACAGCCAAGTCACGTGGGAAGCTGGTTTTTCAAACGATCTGCTTTTTAGAGGGTATCCACACAGCGTGACTGGAGAGGCCCGGAAAGCCCTTTCTTCTGAATCATCTTTTGTGTCGCAGACTCTAGGGCTTTTTTGTACCCAACTTAGAAGTAGATGATCGTGTTAGGTTAAGATATTTAAAATGCAAATGACCATAAAAAGAACATATTAAACAAGTGTCAGTCACAACAGCTTAATATGGATTAATTTAAAATACTTATTAAACCATTAGAACTGGAAAGAGTTCTTAGATTCAAAGTGTGGTTCCGGGACCACCAGCATCCACATCACCTGGGACCTGGTGAGAAAAACGAATTCTCCAGTACCACCCCAGAACTGCTGAAGCAGAAACTTTGGCCATCTGCATTTTACAAGCCTTCTAGGCAATTCTGATGCACACTACCATTTGAGAAATACTGCTCTTACAGATTAGGAGACAGAAAAACACAGAGGGTAAATGACTTGCCTAAGGTCTCCAAGCTAGTAGATGACGGCAGAATTGGGACCAGAAGCCAAGTCTTCAAGTTCCTAGTCTGTCATTTTCAAGTGACAACTGGTTGCCAGGATCCAAGAAGGAATTCACATTTGTGGAGAGCCCTCTCTGTGCAAATCTCACAGCAGGAGCCTTGTCTCCTTTAATCCTCACCACAGTTCTGTAAATTATCTCCAGTTTGAGGGTCAGTGTGGTTAAATAACTTGCCCAGACAGGAAAGCATTTCAACCCAATCTCACTTTTTCTCTGCCACTCCTACCTGCAATTGCTGTGTGTGTGTGCATGTGTACACACACAGAACATGGAGAACTACATCCAGAAGCTGCCCAGAAAGGATGTGGGTACGCTAAGTGGTCATGGCAGCCTTCTGAAGGCTCTCTTCTCTTGAGGAGGCAGGGAACTGGAAGGTTCTTTTCCACCCACCAGCTTCCCAGGGTTGCTTCTGGTTTAGTCCTGACTCCAGTCTAGAGGGAGAGAGGGAGAGATCCACCCAGCTTTTCTTCCCACTGTATGTCCAGCTTGGCCTGGGAATTGGGTTTCCTGGTTGATCTCATGCTTTCAAGGGAGCACGAGCCTTGCCCAAGGGAGAGCCAGAGCCTTGCGGAATGTGGCCAGCACACCCGGCAGGAGAGACTGCGGGTGGGTTTCTCCACATCTGGGTTGGGAAGTAGCTCTGCTTTGCAGTTAGAGCCCAAGGGCACAAAAGACTATAAGTAGGGTGGGTGGGGGGAGTGCACATAAGCAAAACAGAAGAGGAAATTAAAAGAGGCTCGAGTCTCCTTCTAGCTTCCTTCCAGCTTGCGTTGCTGCATTTTTGGCAGGGATTGGCAAAGCTGTCCTGTAACTTTCCAGTCTGCCTGCTCATTGTCTTGCCCAGAAATACCAGATAAAAGAAACCATGGAATGAGGAATGAAGAGCTTGGGTCCCACCCTCAGGATATTCCTCCAGTATGAACTTTCTTCCAGACCAGCACCCTGCCTGCTGTCTGCCGGGGTCTAGCTGTCCCCATAGCTCTTGTGTCTGCTGTGTGATGGGTGGTGGGACAGGTGGGTACAGGGAAGGTGTGTTTCCAAAGAATCCATCACCACTGACCAGATGTCTGTCCCACTGCCTGTTTTTTGGCTAAAATCCCCCCATTAGCACCCGTCCATTGGGTCTTAGTGGCCCTGTAAAATACCTAAGGAAGGGTAATACCAGACTGGAGAATACCTTATCAGATTTTGGTTAAACAGATAAGAGGCTCAGTGGAAATGAGCCAAGAACGTTGAGTGGAGGCTTCTGGGGAAGAGAGGGACCAAAAGAAAAGCAGGGAGAACGGCAGAGGCAGCTTTGCCAGTGCTCAAAGCTGCATCACTTGGTGCTGGGAGAGACCCCAGAGATGACGAAGAAGGGACTGCCTTACCCAGGGGCATAGAGCCCATGGCAGACAGAGCCGGCCAGATCAGAATAGAGCTTTTTCTAGAGCCCAATGGAATGATGGGTCATTTTGTTCCTCACCTCAAGCCTCCTGCTTTCGTAAAGAGTTCCTGCAACTTGATGCCTCTCTCCTTCCAGAAGAGGTGGTCTTCTCCAGAAAGATTTTAAAGTGGGCTTTATTTGTGTGATCATAAACATCCTCTGATGACTTCTAGGAACTGGACACTGGGGTGGGCTATATGAGGCCATGCTTGCATTGCTAAAAAGAAATACCGGAGACTGGGTAAGTTATAAGAAAAGAGATTTAATTGGCCACAGTTCTTCAGGCTGTACAGGAAGCATGGCACCAGCATCTGCTTCTGGGAAGGCCTCAGGAAGCTTTTACTCCTGGTGGAAGGCAAAGTGGGAGCAGGCACTTCACATGGTGAGAACAGGAGCGAGAGAGAGGGAGGAAGGAGGTGCCACACACTTTTTTTTTTTTTGAGATGGAGTCTTGTTCTGTCGCCCAGGCTGGAGTGCAGTAGCGTGATCTCAGCTCACTGCAAGCTCCGCCTCCTGGGCTCACGCCATTCTCCTGCCTCAGCCTCCTGAGTAGCTGGGACTGCAGGCACCCACCACCACAACCGGCTACTTTTTTGTATTTTTAGTAGAGATAGGGTTTCACTGTGTTAGCCAGGATGGTCTCAGTCTCCTGACCTTGTGATCCAACAGCCTCAGGCTCCCAAAGTGTTAGGATTACAGACTTGAGCCATCGCTCCCAGCCCACATACTTTTAAATGACCAGATCTCATGTGAACTCAGAATGAGAGCTCACTTATCACCAAGGGGACGGTCCAAACCATTTATGAAAAATCCGCCCCCATGATCCAAACAACTTCCACCAGGCCCAATCTCCAGCATGGGGATTACAATTCAACATGAGATTTGGGCAGGACACATATCCAAACTATATCATTCAGCCCTGGCCTCTCTAAACTCTTGAAATACCTGAGACTGGGTAATTTATAAAGAAAAGAGGTTTAATTAGCTTATGGTTTTTCAGGCTTTACAGGAAGTGTGGTGCTGGCATCTGCTCAGCTTCTAGCGAAGCCTCAGGAAGTTTGCCATCATGGCGGAAGGTAAAGGAGGAGTAAGCACATCACATGGCAAAAGCAAGAGCAAGAGGGGTGGGGAGGTGCCACACCTTTTAAATGACCAGATCTCATGAGAACTCACTATCACAAAGACAGTACCAAGCCATGAGGGATCCTCTTCCAAGATCAAAAACCTCCCACCAGGCCCCACCTCCAGCATTGGGGATTACAATTCAACATGAGATTTACAAATATCCAAACTATATCATGGGATCTGGGGAGATAAAGAGGAGGAAAACACTGTCCTTGCTTATGCAGCATTCACAATTCAGTAGGTAACACAGAAAAGTAAAACAAAAAAGCCACAATGCAGTGTGAAGGAATCTCTTGGAGCTCTTGGTGCATGTGGTCAGGAGGAAAGGCCCCAGCATGTCCGGGGAGGGTTGGAGATGGAGACATGTAAGCTGGGTATTGAGGAATGTTTCGGAGTTTCCCAAACACATACAGGATATGGGAGTAGGGAGAGGTAAGGGCATTCCATGTAGAGGGGACCTCTCAGGTGGGAGGGGGCATGGTGCCTCCAGGACCTGCATATAGGGTTGAATCATGATTATTGACAGGGTGTGTTTAAGGAAGAGAAAGGGCCAGGGGACAGTCCAGAGAGGGAGACTGGGGCAGACCATTAATGGCCTTGACCATGGCCATGTTGAGGAGTTTGGCACTTGTCATATCCTGAGGGCAGTGGGGTGTCACTGTGAAGTTTTAGTAGTCAATCAGTGCTAACTGTCCAGTAAGCAACTCCTAACATTTTAATAGCTTAACCCCTATCAAGGTTTAATTTTACTTCTGTGAAGTCTGATGATTCCTCTAGAGTTATGGCAGGGAAGAGAAAGATGGAGAAGGCACATGAGCTTTCAACTCCCTCAGCCTGGAAGTGACACAGTTCCACTCATAGCCTATTGGCCAGAACTGGTCACATGACCCTGCTTAACTGCAAAGGAGGCTGGGAAACGTCAGGAGGCACATGCACACTTGCTGAGCATTGACTTTAGATTTTAGTCAGAAAAATAAGTAGTCTGATGTGTGATTTGGGGTGTTCCTGTGGCAGTGGAGTATAGAATGAATTAGAGGGCTTCAAGCATAGAGGCAGGGAGGCCAGTCAGAGGTTCTTCCTATTGTCCAGTGAGGGGTCTTCCTGCTCCAAAATTCTCTTCAGACTGCAGCCAGGTGAGCCCTGGGGCTTTGGAGAAGCCATAGCTGACGATGGCAGTGAGGAAGGGCAGCAGCCCTGGGGTGAGGGGAGGTCAGTGAAGGGCCATTAGGTAGTCAGACACAGGGTTGTGGGTGCACCTGGGCAGAGCCACTGGTGGATGTTATTGGCATCTTTAGATTTCAGAAGGAACCGTGTCTCCTGGCCTCCAAGCACCTGGCACTCAGTAGGTCCTCAGTTAACTTATGTGGAGTGAGTGATCAGCTGGCGATTGGAGCCACGGGTGCTGGAGGCAGGATGGAAACCTCTCTGGGAAACAGTGGTGATTAATGGCCTATCTTCCAGGGTAATGAAATCTCTGCAGTGTTCCTAACCTTCGCTACCACCTATTTGTGTTTCTTAGGAATAATGAAAGCTGCCACATCAGATGTACTGCTAGGCAGTTTCAGGGGGAGCTTTTGCTCATTAACGTCTGCATATCTGTGCTGGTTTTAATCTGGTACCTGGCCCTGCTCTCACTGAGCTCTTCCCCTGGCAATCATGTGGCATGGAAGTCCTCCTGCCCAGCTCCCGCCCTCTTCCTGGCTATCCTGTGCATTGACAGACTCTTACGCCAGGCTAAGGGACAGATGTCCCGAAACCGGAGGAGACCTGAGCTCTGGTTTACATTTTGCTGCTAATTGTCTGAATGATTATGGGAAGTCATCCTGTGTCCCTGGGCCTCAGTTTCCCTTTCTGTAAGTTGTGTGGGCATAGGCATTTTAAATGAGATAAACTTCAAGCTCATTCCCAGCCCTAACATTTCCAGTTCCACAGGATGGGAACAAAATATCATGAGGGTCCAGCAGTCTTCAGAGCAGTGTTTTTTCAGCTGGGGACAGGAACACCAGGAGGCTTCTGAGGAGTTTCTAGAAGGTGACCTGCAGCTTGATAGAGCTCGTCAGTTATTCCTGGGGCTGCAGAAACTGTAGGTTTTGGGTATCAAGTGTAGGCTTCCTCCTCTCGCCTCTTCAGGAAATGAACCTCTTTGAGAGATGAGTGAAAGCTAGATACTCTCTCTCCAGGAAAACTTGAGACATGCAGAGAACCATGTATCGCACACCTACACTTTTGTACACTTACTTTCAGGGGCTTTGTGTCCTTCCACAAATGTGTCTTGAATCGCCTCCTGCCTCGTGCCTGCTTTTCTCTCCTTAGTGGGTTCTGGATTTCTTTTACAAATTCAGTGATTGTTTCTGAGCCACACTGTGGAAGATCCCAAAGAGGCCAAGTGAAATATCTCAAAGGTGCTTTCTCTGACCTTACAGGAGACTGGATGAGGCTTCTCCAAAGAGAGACAGAAAATCACATCAGACTTAAAAATCAGTGCAAATTTATATGGTGACTGCTGAAGGCCCTTGTAGGTAGTGTGTGTGTGTGTGTGTTTGTGTGTGTGTGTGTGTTCGGAGTGTTACCTTGATCAACACATCTTCTGGGAGGGATTCTTTACTTTTTTTAATTAAGATTATTATTTTGCAATAATTATAGATTTGCATGCAGTGGTAAAAAAATAATACAGAGGGATTCTGTGTACTTTTAACCCAGTTTCCCCCAATGGCAATATCTTGTGAAACTATAGTACAATATCACACCCAGCATATTGACGTAAATATAGTCAAAATGGAGAACATTTCCATCACTACAAGGATTCTCTGCTGTTGCCATTTTATAGCTACCTATTCCCCTCTTGCGCTCATTCCCTGCTTTACCCTGGAAACCTGTTCATCATTTCTATAATTTCATCATCTCAAGAATATTATATAAATGGAATCATGTAATACTTATGTAACCCTTTCAGACTGGATTTTTTTCACTCCGTATAATTCCCTGAAGATTCGTCCGGGTTGATGCATGTATCAATAGTTTGTCTTTTTTATTGCTAAGTAGTATTCCATGGTGCGTAGGTGCCACAGTTTGTTTAACCATTCACCTGTTGAGGGGCATCTGGATTCCTCTTTGGCCCATGGATTGTTCAGAAGTATGTTGCTTTGGTTCTAAGTATTTGGAAGTTTTACTATTATCTTGCTGTTACTGATTTCCAGTTGATTCATTCCATTGAAGCTCGAGAACACACTGTATAATTTTAATTTCTTTCAATTCATTGAGGTTTGTTTTATGGCCCAGGATATGATCTGTCTTGGTGTACATCCTGGGGCCACCTGAGAATAATTTGGTATACAGCCTGGGGCCACCTGAGAATAATGCATATTCTGCTGTAGTTGGGTTGAGTGTTCTATAAATGTTGATTAGATTCTACTGGTTGATGGTATTGTTGGGTTATTCTGTATGCTTGCTGATTGTCTAGTTATTTTATTGTTGTGGGAGTAGTATTGAAATCTGAACGTATAATTGTGGATTTGTGTATTTCTCTTTTTAGCTTTTTAGGGTTTTGCCTCAGATATTTTGCAACTCTATTGTTTGGTACATATACATTTACAATTGCTATATATTCTTGGTGGATTGACCTTTTTATCATTATACAATATCTCTCTCTGTCTCTGGTAACTTTCTTTGCTCTGAAGTCTATTTTATCTCATATTGATTAACCACTTCTATTTTCTTTTAATGTTTGCATGACATATCTTTTTCTTCATCCTTTTACTTGTAACCTGCCTATATTGTTATTTTTAAAGTGAATTTTTTGTAGACAGAGTCATATTTTCAAATTGGTATCTTTAGATTATTTACATGTACTATAATTATGGATATGTTAGGGCTTAAGTATGCAATTTAACTTTTTTATCTATTCTCTCTGTCTTTGATTTCTGTTTTCTTTTTCTTGCCTTTTGTAGGTTACTTAATCATTTTTTAGAATTCTACTTTGATTTATGTATATATATTTTTAGTTTATTTTTGTATATTTTTTAGTAGATGCTCTACATATTACATTATGTGTACATTATCACAGTCTACTGGTGTCATGATTTTACCAGTTTGAGTAAGTGTAGAAACCTTACTGCCTCTTGTATTTCTTTACCCTCCCCCATTTACAGTGTAATTGTCTTAAATGTTTCTTCTACATACATTTAGAACCACATCAGACAATATTATGATTTTTGCTTCAACTGTCAAATATAATTTAGAAACTCAAGAGGAGAAAGAAAGTCTATTGTGTTTGCCTATGCTTTTGCTTACTGTGCTTCTTCCTTCCTGTTGTCCTAAGGTTGCCTCTTTTATCTTTCTCTTTGGTTTAAAGACCTTAGCCATTTTTCTCCAAGGGATGGGGAGGGAAGTGCGTGTGTTGGTGACAGATTATCTTAGTTTTCCTTTATCTCAGAATAACTTGATTTTCCCTTCATTCCTGAAGGGTCTTTTCACTGGAAATAGGATTCTGGGTGGATAATTCTTTTCTTTCTTTTCACACTTGAAAAATGTGTTACTTCCTTTTCATCTCCATGGTTGCTGATGAGAAACCTGCTGTCCTTTTAATTGTTTTTCCCCTAATAGGTAAGATTTTATTTATCTCTGAATGTTTTAAAGACTTTTTGTTTGTCTTTAATTTTCAGAAGTTTGACTGTGATATGTCTTGGCATGGGATTTCTTTTAGTTTGTTCTGTCTGAGATTTTCTCAGCTTCTTGAATCTATAGGTTTATATCTTTTTCCAAATTTGGAGGTTTTCTATTATTGAGCACCTTTTCAGCTCCACCCATTTTCTCCTTTTCCTCTGAGACTCCAGTGACAGAAATGTTAGAACTTTTGTTATAGTGCCACAGGTCCCTGAGGCTTTTATTTCCCCTAGTCTATTTTCAGTTTTCAGATTGAGTAACTTTTGTTTTTCTGTCTATCAGTTACTGATTCTTTCCTCTGTCTCCTCTATTTGGCTATTGAGCTCATCATTGAGTTTTGTGTTTTGGTTATTGCATTGTTTGGTTCTAAAGTTTCCATTTGGTTCTTCTTTATATTTGACTTTTTTTTTTTTTTTTTTTTTTTTTGCTAGGCTTTCTTCCTTTTCATTGGTTTCAACAGGTTCAGAGTTGCTGGCTTAAGCATTTTTTTGTGATGGCTACTTTAATATCTTTGTCAGATAATTCTAACATGGAGTTGGCATCTATTGATTGTCTCTGCTCATTCAGTTTGGGATCTCCCTGGTTCTTGGTATGATAAGAAGTAATTTTTGATTGAAACCTGGAGATTTTGGGTATTGTGTTTTGAGGCTGTGGACTGTACTTAAACCTGCTTTAGCTTTTTTTTTTTTTTTTTTTTTCCTCCAGTGGGGGGCTGGGGGCACTGTGTTATTACTGCCAGGTGAGAGTTGACGTCCAAGTTTCCCACTCTCCCTCCGTGGATACCTTCCTGGAGGGAGTTGGAGTTTTTCATTACCACTCCCCATGTGACCCCCACTGACACCACACGGGGTTGGGGTAGTCTCCTTACTGCTGAGTGGTAGCGAACATCGAACATCCTGACTCTATTAGGCCTCCTTTGACACTAGCCCAGCAGGGAGTGCTTATTGTCTAACAGATTCATCTTTTTAGGCTGCCTGTTTCCTAGTTATTTGGCTGGAGAGAGCAGGCTCTTGTTAGGCTCTTCTTGTCTGTGACCATTGATATTTTCAGGTTGCTGGCTTCTTCAACTCCAAATCTGGGATTGATGAGGCCAAAAGAAGACTCAGGGAACTCACCATCTTGCTGTCTCCCAGGTCACATGCTCCCCAGCCAATAGTTGTCTTCTTGTTACCTTTCAGAGTCTTCTTATGTTTGTGTGTTTTATATATATACACACATATAAAACATATATATAAAAATATATATACATAAAATATATATAAATATATATACATAAAATATATATATAAATATATATACACAAAATATATATATAAAATATATATACACAGAGAGAGAAAGCAAGAGAGTACTTTGGGAGAAGAACAGGGGAAAGCATGTCTACTTCATCTTCCCAGAAGGGGAAACCCTCTCTACTTCCTTTTTTTAAATTCTTTTTTAAAATTACTAAAGATGTCATAAATATACTGGGAAAAATTTATATAGTACAAAGGGATATAGCAGTGAAAAGTGTCCTTTCCACTCCTGTACAGGGCCAGTAGTCACGTGGTTCTTTTAGCAGAGGCAGTCTGTCACCAGTGCAGTGTGTCCTTCTCAAGAGAATGCATGTGTATATTCACGTATGTAAGCATGTACATGTATGTGTATGTGTGTCCTTTCACATATATGGTAGTGGCACCGATTTAAACTCCACCAGCCATAGATAAGAATTGTTATACACTCGCTGGTTTAGAAAGCACTTAAACTTATTGATATTTGCCAACCTGATATATGAAAAACTGGATCTCCTTGTAGTCTTAATTTCTTGCATTGTTTGAGCACGAGCACCATTTCAAATGTTGAAAATTCATTTATGTTTCCTGTTTTGTAGATGGAAAATTTCTTCTTTATTTTACGTTTCCCTTTCGGGTTGCTGGCCTTTCTTATGGACTCGTACATGTTTGTACATGCACAGTAATTATGTAGCAAGGAAATTAGTCCACTGTGTGCCATGTATGTTGCAAATATTTTTTCCTATTTTGTCATTTACCTTTTGACTTTACGTTATTTTCTGGTGTTGTATATTTTAAAATTATAGAACTCAGATGTAGCCCTTTATTAAAAAATGGTATTTGGGCTTTGGTCATGCTTTGAAAGTCATTCTTACCTGAATATTACAGCTAGTCTCTCAAATTTTTCTTCTAGTTCTTTCTATAGTTTCATTTTTTGTTTAGGTCTTTCATACATGTCATCCAAACTTTTTTTCAGTTTTTTCAATTGTGTTGAGTTGTCTCAACACAATTAGTTGAAAAGTCTATCTTTCCCCCACTGGTTTGAAATGTCACCTTGATTTATTATGGGTCTTCACTTTGTGGGTGCTAATCTGCCTTGTCAGCAAATTGCAGATGGTAGCTGGTGGCCTGGGTCGGCTGCATTTAGGTAATCTCAGAGCCATTTACAAGGGATGGTACACTTTTAGAGAGGAATAAAGTGGAAGGATATCAGTTTCTTCACCTCTTAAACTGCTGTGTGATATAATCTCATGAAAATGTATTGAACCTGTTTCAGGGACATTAGCCAACAGTCTTGCCCCCTGATAATAGGAAGCCCCTCTGACTGCTCCTCCATGAACCTGCAGGCCCTGCCCTCTACTGAAATATCTCCTACATCTTCTCCCTTATCCCTGTTACCTTCTTCTGCCCCTGTTCACTTCAGACTTTCACTATTATGGCCTAGTTTTGGAGCACCTTCCTAAATGTTTGTTTTTGTTATCCATGGCTGTCTAACAAATCACCACAAATGTAGCTGCTTAAACTAATACATTTGTTATCTCAGAGAGTTATTTTTTTCTGTGGGCTAGGAGTCTCTGCATGGCATAATTGGGTCTCATGATTTAGGGTTCCTCATAAGACTGCAATCCAGGTGTCAGCCTGGGCTGTGTTCTCATCTGGAGGCTCAAGTGGGGAAAGATCCACTTCTCTATTCTCATGGTTATTGGTGGCATTCAGTTTCTATAGCTGTAGGATGCATGGTAGCTTGCTTCTTTAAAGCCAGAAAGGGAGAGAGAGAGTCTCTAGTGCCCGTCTACTATCTTATATAACATAACATAATCACAGCATGACATCCCATTACTTTTGCTATATTGTATTGGAAGTCATTCACAGGTCTCATTCACACTCAAAGGACAAAATTTCTCAAATGTATGTTCCCCAGGATGCTATCTGGCAGTATCTGTCAAAATTGCCAGTGCACATACCCTTTGACCCAGACTTTATCCCAGATCTGTACTTCCACATGAGTGAAGTAATGAATGCACCAGTGTAATCCCTGCAGAACTGTTTGAAACAGTAAAAGATTGAAAACAACCAAAATGGTGGGGATGGATTAAACACATCACTGTATACGCAAATGATGAACTACTACACAGCCGTGAAGATGAATAACTGTAGCTCCTTGTAAATCCATGTAGCATGATCTATATCAGGGTTCTCAAAGTGTGGTTCCTGGACCAGCAGTACCAGCATCACATGGGAACTTGTTGAGAATGCACATTCTCAGGCCCCACTCTAGCCCTGCTGAATCAGAGATTTTGGAGTGGGGCTCAGCAAACCGTGTTTAGTAAGCTGGCCTGGTAATTCTGATGCATGCTCCATTTTGGAAACTTTGAGTTTGTAATTTATATAATTAAATGGAAAAAGGCAGAACAATGTATTACATATGGTATGCTACCATTTGTGCACAAAAGGTAGAAGAGGTATATACATACTTGTGTTTGCATACAATACCTCTGGGAGGATATACAAGAAATGAGTAACATTGGAAATAGGAAAGCTGGGGGACAGGGATGGCAGGATGGCTTTTCATTGTATCCTTTTGTATCTTTTGAATTTGAACCATTTAATGTATTACTTATTTTAAAAACTAAAATGCAAAAGCCCCATCAATCTGACCTCAGCCTTCCTCATTAGCTTTTTTCCTCACCTCCTATATGGCCTCTTCATGCCAGTCAAACTGGTCTCTTCAGTGTCTCTGGGATTTGGGTCACATTTCCCGGCCACAAATCTTTGCTTAATTCTGTGCTCCCATCTGGAATTTCCTGTACTCTTTGCATAGCCAAAGCCCACTCACCCTCAAAGGTCAGGTCCAAATGCTGCCTCCTGTGGGCAGATTTTCCTGATCCTTTCTCTGCATGGGTGAACCCGCCCTTCTTTGCTCCTGCAGCCTGTCCCTCTGCTGTGATCCACCATTCCTTTGCTTGCTGTGCGTCTGTGTTCTTTATTGGACTGTCAGCTCTCTGAGGGCAGGGACTTGACCTTCCATTCTTTGTGTCTCCAGCACCCCCTGCAACCTGCAATTTCGCACCTAGGAATCTTTCAATAAATAACCGAGCAGACAAGTACTGGGCACAAAGACAGGGATACAAGGACACAAGGGAGCTTGGACAGGAACCAATGTGAGAGTGGTCATTGCCCCAGAGGAGAATGAATGGGCAGGCAAGGTGGGGAAAGGCTGCAGGAGAAGCTGCTGGCAGCTGGGCTTTCTCCTGGGTGGGTTTGGTTTTGGGCTGTCATTGGTGCCCTGAGGGGTGGACTGGGTATGGGAGGGCACCCTTCATCTGGGAGGCTGTGGGATTTTGTTTTATTAAGGGGGAGAGAGTTTTTTAAAAAGACAGATGTGCTTTGTGTTGGTGGGGTAAGATTGAGGGGTGGGATGTTTAAAAAGACATCACGTAGGGTGGCAGAAGGGCAGGTTGCCCTACCAATGAGGTTTTTCTGATTAAAAGCAAGTCGGGGTGAAGCTTTTTTTAATATTAAAAAGAATACACCCCCAATGGCCACGCTGTCCCTAACCTCCCTCCATCTCGGGAAAGCATCTGACATTTCCTGCACATTTTAACTTTCTAACCAAATAATGAAATAATCATATTGGCTTCTCAGTCACAGTATTCATTTTATCTCTTTCCTGGGCTTCAAAATTCATCTCATATTTTAATCTGTTTTGAGCTCTTTTCAATTGCCTTGGAGATAGAGCCAAAGGTTCCCTGAACTCATGTTGCTGGGAGTTGTTTGGTTTAGGTTCCTGTGGGGTATTTTCTTTAATAACATGGTCTATCCTGCAGCAGCGGCAGGAATTCTAGGGTGGTGGGGGCTGGGGCTTGGGCCTTGTACTTCATGGCTCCCTGACAATAAATTAATGTCCACATTCCAGCTCCGGGGCTTCTCATTTTCTGTCTTCCTCCTGGATAGTGGCCTCCCTTCTCAATTGTATTCATTCTGAAAAGGCCACCCTCCTATAGAAACACTCTCCAAACTGCTCTAGGCAGGAGGGTCCCTCCTTCCCAGAGCAGCAAGAACACAAAAACCCCAACAGCAATAGCACTAGCCTTAGTGGGCCTCAATATCTTGCAGGTGCATTCTAAGCACTTTACAGGGATTAATTCATTGGATCCCACACTACCCTCTAAGGTTCTGGTATTCCTGTCCCCATTGTTTTGATGAGGATGTTGAGGTAAAGAGAGACTAAATAACTTGGCCAAGAGCTGGAATGCACCTAAGGTTAGCTTCATCCAGTTTACCTGTTTGCTGTGTGTGTGTCATATTTCCCAGCTGGACAATGGGCCCTTAGGTGCGGTGGCCACACCTTCTTGGTACAGCTTAGGTTCTCTGTTGTGTCCTGGTAAATATTTGTGGGTAGTTGAAGCCGCTTGTCTTACAAGAGACCATAGAGGGTGCTAGTTTAGAGTAGGAGGTAAGGAACTCCTGCACCTTTCTTCGAGCCAAAAGGCTGGTTTTCGAGGTGTGTGTAGTTAACTTAGAACTAACCCATGCGTCTTGTTTTAGAAAGCGACAAAGGGCCACGGCAATGCAAGTGACAGGGACTTCCCCAGGGAGGCTTTGTCTTTGTCAGTTTAGGCTGCTATAATAAAATGCCGTAAACTAGGGAGCTTATAAACAACAGAAACTGATTGTTCATGGTTCTGCAGTCTGGGAAGTCCAATACCGAGGCAAATTGGGTGTCTGGTGAGGGCCTGCTTTTTGGTTCAGAGAATGGCACCTTCTAGCTGTGCCCTTACGCATGGAAAGGGATAACTCTGGTCTCTTCAGCCCATTATAAAGGCACTAATCCCATTCGTGAAAGCTCCACCCTCATGACCTAATCACCTCCCAAAGGCCCCCCACCTCCTCACACCATCACATTGGAAATTAGGTTTCAACACAGGAATTCTGGGGAGACAGACACAAACATTCAGACCATGGGAAGCATGAAACCATGTTTGCTTTGAGACTGTTGGGGAGAAAAGGGACTGTCAGCTCACTGACAGATGCCCAGCTGCAGGAAGGCCTTGGCAACTGAGAGGGACCTGAGACAGCTCTGTCCCAGGGGCTCTGCTCTGGCAGTGAGGTCTTGTCCTCTAGTTGACTGCCTATAAAGATGGCCAGGCTTGGGGCTGGAGTTTCATGTCTTCAAGCCTCAGTCATTTCATCTGCTAGGAGATGTGCCCAAGCCTGCCTTCCCTGTGATGGAGCTGTTGGGAAGGTGGCATGGGAGCTCACCTGAGAGAGGCACACACTCCCTGGCAGGTAATGCTGGAGTTACACGAGGGGAGGCAGTTCCCCTCATTGTCTCCTCCTGCCGTGCTGGCTGGAGGGCTGTGTGTCTGACCACACTTGCTGAATCTGCACAGCTTCTGTTCCTTCCTCTCCCTGGCTTATCCCATGAGCCTTCTGGGATTGTCTTTTCCTCCACCTCAGGCTTCTGAGTCCTCTCTGAGCAACTGAATGCCCTGGATGCCTCTGATGTTTGGGCCCCAGCCCCAGAGATTCTGGTCCCATAGGCTGGTGTGCAGCCTGGGATTGATATTTCTTTAAAGGTTTCCCAAGGGATTCCAGTGTGCCCTGGGATTGAGACCCACTGTCCTCTCAACAGGGCATCAGGGGAGACAGGAGAGAAGGCCCATCAGAATTTCCAGAGCAGCATGTGTACCTAGGAGGACATTTAGGAAACATGTTTATTATACGCCATGATATGTTTTAGGCCTGATCCTGGGTATATTTTGCAATGTCAAATAGAAGAGTGCATTAGATGTCTATGTTTAGCAAAAGACTATATGGAAGAGTCAACATGAGCCTCCTCTGGGCTCTGAGACTCTGTGATGGGGCTGTGTGACTCTGGGGCTGCTACCTACCCTCTCTGAACTCAGGTTCCTCATCTGTCAAACTGGAATGTTAGTGCTGTCTTATAGGATCATTGTGAGGAAGAAGTGAGATCATGAATAAAAACATTTTGAGAAGCCAAGATTTCCACACAAATGAAAATATTGCATAAAGCAGTTGTGTTCTGTATTCTGTCACCTGTGACTCTCTGGACACCAAGCCTTATGAATTTGGCCTGACGCAGGGAGATGCGATGTTTATTGTCCTGGATGTCCTGCCCAGGCTACCCCACCATACTCATTGCAGACCTTGGCCATCCTGGTACCACTAACCAGCCTTCCTCCCTCCCTAGCCTCTGTCTTCAAATTCCATCTCCCTCCACTGGCGTCTTCCCCTCAGAACAGAAACATGCTCATCAGCCCCCAGGAAAAACAAAACACACCTGTGACTCTTGGATGCCCTGGCTTTCATCTTTCTGCCTTTGCCTAACAACCAGCTTTCAGGGACACATAACCCACAAGGAGACCTCCCTTTCCTCACCCCTCCACCAGCAACCCACCACCACCAGTTGCTGCTGTTATCTACCTGGGGTCTCTGCCACTTGCGTCCTTCATGACACTCTCCTTCCTTGGGCTCCTCCACACTCTTCCTTCCCCTCACCCTCACCCTGCCTTTGGCTGGTCACTTGGTCTAGGGATTCCACTTCAATACTCAAACCTGCAGGCTCCCCTCAGTGCCCATCACTATTTTGGTTCAGTCCCTCGTCTCTCACCTGGGCTACTGATCAGCCCCTTACCGTGTTCTCTCCCTCCCCTGGCTCCTTCTGTCCTCCTGGGTCAAGTCCAATTCAAAGCCCCTAGTACTCTGGCCCTGGCCCGCCCGCCCAGGCGCGTCTCTTCCCACACTCTTCTCACACTTGCATTCATTCCTCAAATCTGTCCTGGCATGTCATGGCTCTGTGATTTTTCACATGCATAACTTTCCCCTAAAACCCCCCATGCCTACCACCACCCCAACCTCATACTGGAGACATATTCATTTTCTAAATCCCAGCTCAACTGTTGACTCTCTGCAGGAGTCTCCTCTAACTCCTCTGCTCTGTCCCCAGTGCGGTTACGCATTCTCTCTTCCACGCTGTTGCTCTCAAGTCTGAAGTGCAAGGAGGTGCAAATGTTTATAGAATTGAATCGAATTGGTCCATTTAGTGTCATATTGTGGTATTCCAGTGCCTGCAAATGCAAAGTAGTTATTCTCGCATGGGATCTACTGCTAATTCACAGATAGTGAGAGTCAGCATTTCCAGACTGACCTCAGCAGACAGCAGGGAGCTTCCTCCCTGAAGGCTCTATTCATGAACAATTCTAGATTCACACACATCCAAGAATGCTTTGGCTGAGTCTATGGAAGCAACCAGAACAACTGCAGCTCTGAGCCATAGAGAAACCCAATGTGCTGTATGCTTTTCTGGAGCCTTTTCCTGAGTCAAAATTCTCCCAAGTCCCCACAGATGTTAAGCACCCCTGGAAGGGCAGGGGTCTCCAGCCTCTCGCTTCCCCTTCTCCCCTCTGCACCGCCCTCCCCCAGCCCTGGCCTCAGCACAGATGACATCTTGTTCCTCTTTTGCACCATCCATGGCTTCCTTTCCAAGTTCTCTCTCACTCTTCTCTCTTTGGGCAAAAGGAAAAGGATAGCCTATTGCAGTCACAAAGCATCATCACAGAACTAACACCACCAGCTTTTGACGGGCTTTCAAGGGGCATTCTTGCAGGGCAGCCTCCTCTGGCCTCCTTTCATACACTTGATCTGTTAAACTCATTCTTGAAATTTTCCTTTGTACATCTGGCCTGTCTGTCTCACTGTCATGGTGGCATTGTACCTGTCATGTTGCCATTACCATAAAAACTTTGTTACATTTTATATTAGAGTGTTGTTACGTATTATAAGATTGCTATGTTACATATCATAATGGTGTTCCCTGCCATTTTCTTTGAAAATCATGTTTTGATCATCTTAACGGTTTCCTCTTTCTAGCCCTGCTCTGAAAGCTTTCCTTCACTCTAGGGTGAAAAATGATGCAGAGAAGAAATTTCGCCTTCTCATGGGGGATGGAGGAAGGCCAGGCTCCAGCTCTGGGTGGCTGTGCATGTGAGTTCGTCAGGGTGGTGGCCATCAGCTAGTCCTCTGTCATCTGGCCCTTGGCAGAATTATCCTTCCTGTGCCCTTTGTTGGGGGGTAGGGTCACAGGATGCACCCTCGGCAGTAAGTTGTGAGTGAAGTATGGGTTTCACTTCCAGGTCAGAGCATCTTATTGCCAGTACAAGGCCCTCCAGAGCTCACAGGACAGCAGGAAGCGTTGGAGACAGGGGCACTGCATCAGCCTAAATCCTGAGTGTTTCCAACAGCAAGGCCTCTGTGGACCTGTGATCAACACCAGCCAGGCATAAGGGAGTAGGAAACCGGAACTAGTTTTTAATAGTTTTATTGAGATGAAATTCATGCCTCTCATTTATTGACATAAAGTTCAACCCTCTAAGTGTACAGTGCAATGTTTTTTAGTATATTCACAGGCTGTGTCACCACTCTCTAATTTTAAAACATTTGCATCACTCCAGAAAGAAGCCCTATATTTATTAGCATCAACCCACAATGTTCTCAGCTACTGCAGTTTGGGAGTTGTTTGTTGTTACTGCAGCATGGCCCAGCCTATCCTGACTGGCACAGAAATCAATTCCATGCCTGCAAGAGTTGTGCTGCTGTGTTAGGCTATTTTTGCATTGCTATAAAGAAATACCTGAGGCTGGGTAATTTATAAAGAAAAGAGGGTTTAATTGGCTCACAATTCTTCCAAACCGTACAAGCCTGGCTCCAGTATCTGCTTCTGGTGAGGCCTCAGGAAGCTTCCAATCATGGTAGAAGGCAAAGGGAGAGCAGGCAGTGTCACAGGGCGAGAGTGGGAGCAAGAGAGACGGGACAGAGGTGTCACATACTTTTTCTTTTTTTTGAAGCGGAGTCTTGTTCGGTCATCCAGGCTGGAGTGCAGTGGCGTGATCTCAGCTCATTGCAACCTCCACCTCCCAGGTTCAAGTAATTCTCCTGTCTCAGCCACCCAAGTAGCTGGGATTACAGGTGCCCACCACCACGTCTGGCTAATTTTTATATTTTTAATGGAGACAGGGTTTCACCATTGTTGGCCAGGCTGTCCTCGAACTCCTGACCTCAAGTGATCTACCCACCTTGGCCTCCCAAAATGTTGGGGTTACAGGCGTGAGCCACTGCATCTGGTCCCTATCACACACTTTTAAATAACCAGATCTCACATGGACTTAGAGCGATAACTCACTTATTACCAAAGGGATGGCACTAAGCCATTCATGAGGGATCTGCCCTCGTGATCCAAGCACTCTCACCAGCCCTCATCTCGAATGCTGGGAATTACATGTCGACATGAGATTTGGAGGGGACAAGCATCCAAACCTTATCCGCCGTGTAACAAAAACTTGTACTCTGTGCCGTTAGTTTAGGCTAAATTTGAAGATGAAAAAGCTGGAATGAGGAGAAGAATTAGTGGACATGTCCTATGAGCATGAAATCCACTTTTGTTGTCTCAGGTCACTGAAATTTTGGGGTGTTTGTTATTACCAGTCTACATGACTGCCTGGGGGAGGTGGGAGGGCCTGGTCAGTGTTGGGTAGGGCAAAGTTCAAATACCAGTGAGACCTTCCAGGTGTTCCCCAAAGCTCCTCACCTTGGCAGTCGCCTACTGTGCTGCTGGGGAAAGGCAAATTGAGGAGTCCTGCACTGCCCAGGGCACCTGGGAAGAATTTCTGGGCCCTCCAGCCCCGGAACGATGCTGAGCAGGCTTGTTTACTCCTCAGAGCTCTTTGTGTCTGTTTCATTGTCACCTTTCCTACCTGTCAGGGAAGGGCTCCTGAGAGGGAGAGGTGAGGAAGTGTGAGCTCTGCGCCCCAGTTCCCAGCTATGTTTCTCCTGGGGCTGGCTGAGCAAAATCAATGAGAAGGTGCAGTTTGTCTTTGTGGCACTCCTCCCTCCCCCTTCCCAGCCTCCAGCGGGAGCAGTGGCTTCTTGCTGTAACTTCCTCCTCCTGGCCACCCCCGACCTATTCTGCAGGTGACTGTTTGCCTCCCATCAGAATCTATACGTTCTCTCACCCCTCTGGGACAGACCTTGCGGTGTGTTTCAAGGTGACAATCTGGTGATCTGATAGATTAATCTTAGCACATATGCTCATGGAGGATGCAGGCTGCCTCGGGGGATGATTCATTCCTTCCCTGTGCCCTGAACTGAGCACAGCACTGTGAGGGGAGTGCTGGCTCAGGCCTGGTCCTGTCCCTAGTCCCTTCCAGTTCAGTGGGGGAGAAAGCAGGGCCACACAGGGCAGTGTTTAGAAGTGTAGTGTAGGATTATGTGTGTTAGAAACTGTGAAGGGGACCCAGGTGGTGGGTGCTGTGGGGGCCCAGAGGGTGGAGAGAATGCTCTGTGGCCTGGGATGGTCAGGGAATGCCAGTCACTCACTGCCTTGAGCCTCAGTTCCCCCATCTGTTAGATAATGCACGTGGCTCCATTGATCATTTCTTTAATGGCCCGATAAGAATGCCAGGGAGACTCGGTCAACATCTGGATCTCCAGGTACTCCTAGAAATACTGATTCTGTAAGTCCAGAGTGGTCCTGGGATCTGGCTCTTTATATCTGGTCTGACCTGCCTTCCTTACTCACTTCTGTGCTAGGAAATGGGATGCCAGGGGCTTTAGCCTGGGCAGGTTGTGAAAAGATATAGGGACCTGGAGGAGGGTATTCCTGATGCCAAGTTCCTGAACACTGCCCTGCTTTGTGTTGGAAAAGCCCGTACCGCAGTTGGGGTGAATCACTTGGTTGGGAGACAGGGACACTGTTAAACTCTGCTTGGTTGTTGAATAACGTAACCACCGGCTAGCAGGGTCCAGGGAGGGCTTACTGAACAGGAGAGCCCTTTGGAGGAGCGCTGAAGCATCCTGGCTGCTCTGCACTGTTCGCGGGCAACCTTGGCATGGTAGCACTTCCGGCTGCATGGAGGCTTTCTGAGCGAGTTCACTTGGAGATGCCTGAGAAATACCTGGGAATGGGGTCTCTGTAACAGTCCGACAAGATGATGCCCGCCCCTTCCCTAGCTGGAGAACCCTGTTCAGCAAACTCACAAAGGATGTTGAGGATCCTGTGACTCAGTGGGTCTCAAGCCTCATGCGCATTGGAGTTGCCTGGTGGGCTTGCTAAAACAGGGTGCTGGGCGCCACCACCAGAGCACCTGATTCAAGACTTCTGGGGTGGGGCCCCAGAATGTGCATTTCTAGCAAGTTCCCTGTTGCTGCTGTGGATGCTGGCCGAGGATCACAGTAGAAAGCCAACGCTAACTTCTCAACCCGCTGACCTGGGGTGTGAGGTCTTAGGACCCAGTCACTGCCCCCAGGGCACTCGTGCTCTGATTGGTGACCTACCCCCACCCACTCAGATCAAGAGACTCTGAAGCAGGGAGTGTCCAGTGCCTGAAGTGAGCCGCAGGTTCTAGGCCCAAGGAAGTTGAGGAGAGGAAGGTTGTGGGGGTGCACGGGAGACTTCCTGAAGTGGAGGCTGTGGATAAGGCAGCACATGGATTGCCGTGCCATGCACTACACACACACAGCCTGGCATGAGCACGGCATCCCCTGGAGTTGTGCAGTGCAGTGGTACTGGTGAAGGAGTGTCCTCAGGCCTGGGCTAGTGTGTGGGCTGGGAAGCCCCGAGCAGGTCTGTGGGATAGTGCAGAAGCCAATGGCCAAGCGGGGTTCCTAGGAGGGGCAGGAAGGAGAGCAGGCTTTTTGGGAGCCAGAGCATGGAAGGTCTGGAGTGCTCGGGTGAGGAGTTCAGACTTTGTTCTGTGGTGAACTGGGAACAAATCAACAGCAGTTTGGCGCCCCTAAGCAGACATCTGGAAATCGACTCTTTTAAATTTTGAAAAACAGATTTGCAGTAGTAGCTCATGGCCGGTCCGTGTGACATTGCTGCATCTCAGAGATCTCTCTGTTCCCCCATTACTGTCCTCCAGCCTCACTGGATTTCTTCCCCCACAGTCCTTGAAATTTCACAATGAGAGATTGGTTGCTTTTGTTCAAAATACCACCCTCTCCAAGAGGCTCATGTTATAAACCAGAGATGCCCGAGAAGGAAAGTAACTAACTTAATGCACTATGCTAGCTCACTGCAGGGGGGATTGGCATGGCTGTCTTCTCCAGGGGCCAGTAGGCTTTGATGAAGCCGGAAGCAGAGGAGGGAAGGGATGTCTGACAGAGGTTGAGTACCACCATGTGGGGTCAGAGAGGAAGCAGGAAGTCAGAGTTGGTTCAGGGAAAGCCCTCCTCTGAGGTTTGGGCAACAAGAATGTTCTAGCGTGGTGTGAGGCCAGGATGCTGAGGGACGTAGGAGGGCATTGGTGTGCTTGGGGGACTCCCAATAGCACAGCCCCATTTATTTAGTCCCCTCTGTCTCCCTTCCTCTGCTGCAGATGTTGACTCAAGTATACCACTGTGCTTGGACTAGCCCTGACACACCAGCCCTCTCTTCCCTGCCTAATTGGATGCAGGGACCAGAATTGCTGCTGGATTTGCTGCCAGGAAGCAGGAAATAGCCATGTCTCTCAAGTCAAGTTCCTGAGTCTAGTAGATGGATATGTTCTGAAAACCACATGAATAGAGAAACTCTATAGAGTTTATAGTGGTATAAAGTTGGGATGTTACCTTGATGCCCCTTGAGGCATATGTGGGGATGGGGATGTGAAAAGTAGATCTGGGGTGAGTCCTTTTACCAGGTGATTAATTACCTCCCTATTTTCCTGTTTCCAAGTCAAGTTTGTCCATACTGGATGGTCTGTGAGAACGATGTTCGTGCACGTAAAGGCTCCAAAAGGAGACTATTGTGAGCAAATTCCTTAATTATGTTGATGGTAAGATTGTTGTCACCCTAAGAAACCTATTTGTAAGGCTGGACACTGTGGTGTGCACCTGTCATCCCAGCTACTCTGGAGGCTGAGGCAGTAGGATCCCTTGAGCCCAGGAGTTTGAGGCCAGCTTGGGCAACATAGTGAGACCCCGTCTCAAACAAACAAACAAACAAATAAATGAGCAAAAAACACAAAAAAACAAAAAGCTGTTTGTTCAGGCCTCAAAGAAAGATGGAGTTTTGTGTGCAGATATGAATTACAGGTGCACTCCCAAGCCATGGCACCTGCAAAGGATGCTTTCGTTGAGTGAGGAACTGAGAAACTGGAGGCTGATTTCTGCTATCAGTTGAGTGTATTTCGTTCCACATAATTCATTGAAGTAAGGAAAATACGGCAACCTCAGGAGGTGATTTAGAGTAGAGGTAAAGCCTCCATCTCCCTCTCCTTCCCATCCTGTTGCAATGGAAAATGCAGGATGGCTCTTTGGACTCTACCTCCTCTCTTGGTGCTACCACTTCCTGGCTGTGTGAGGATGGTGGGCAGCTCCTGCAGCCTTTTGGCTTCTCATCTGTGTGAGTATTAACCACAAGGTTATCATGAGAAACATGCATGGAGTGCCTGGAACCTAGCGTTGTGCCATTGTAACCAGGCCAGCCCCATCCTGCTCTTCATGCTGTCACAAAGGACTGCCCCTGCTACTCCCAGAAAGGCCCTGAGAACATTTTTCTGGAAATGCTTAGATCAGGGTCATTAAGAGGTTTTAACATCACGTGGGATTGAAGAATATGGGGGACAGGGACTCTTTCTTAGCCCCACAATGGATAAGAGGCTGAGCCCAGGCCGCAGCCTGGTTTCTTGTCCTCAGATAAAAACTCTGACCTCAAACAGTGCAATGACAAAGAGACCAGGGAAGCTCATTTGTCAATCAGCAAATCCATGGATGGATTGAAGGAGGAGGAATCAACTAATCCATAGAAAGACTGAAGAATAAGGAGGGTTTTCTGTACAGCCAGAGCTTGTGATTTTAGACAATGGAGGGTATATCTTGGTGTGGTAAATAGAACACTCTATTTGGAGTGGAAGACCTGGACACAGCTGTCGGCTCAGCCCCTTGTTATTGGTGTGATTGTGGGCTGGAACTATCTGTTCCTCAGTTTTCACATCTGTAAATTGAGTATACATATCCATACCTGTCTCCCAGAGTTGTTCTGAGGGTTAGGAGGTACTGGATAGGAAAGCCCTATGCAGGCTGCAAGACACTATGAAAAAGCGAATGATGATTGTTACACAGTTTCTATTTCTATATTGCTTTTAGGCGTCTAGAGAATTTTCTCATCTCCTTTCTAACTTAATGTAGAGCAGTAGTTGTGCAAGGCGGGCAGGGCAGATGATGATTCTCATATTCAGATATCTAAGGTGGATGGCCTGCCCAAGGCTACCACTGGTGCAGAGGTAGGGGACGAGGGGTGGAGTAACTTGGGCCCCAGCCCTCTCAACACAGTGAACACTGTGCTTTCTGTAGAGCTGCTCATCTGTACCTTTCAGCTCACCTCCAACCTTGACATCATTTGCTCACCTGCTTGCGCATCTCTTCTGTCCTGCCCAGTTCTGCTCTTCTGAGGGTTTTGTTCATGTGTAAAGTTGGGATCTTACCTTGATGCTCCTTGAGGCATATTTTCATCTTCTGGACCCAGTGCCCCCAGGCTGCCCATGGACTGCCCACCCCAGTGCCTCCTCCAGCCTGCTTCTCCTGGTCAGCATCCTGGACCCTAGATTAATCCTTCCCCTGAACCCCATCCCTGGCTGGCCAAGCAGATGAAGAGGACCACAGGGTGAGGCTGTGCCTCCTCTCGGGGATGGAGACTTTCTGGAGGTGATGCTTTGCTAAAAGAGTGGATTCTAGCAGTGGGCCTTTGGGGCCTGGGTGGCATTTTAGGGCAAGAAGCCCTGTTGGAACACTGTGGATGCACCCAGGGCCTAGCCCAGTGGTTAGCAGCCAGCAGGGCTGTGAGTACTTGGATAAGCTGACAGGCAACACTGGCAAGGCAGATAGCCGCTCTGACTGTTCCTTGAGCTCAGGTTCCTCTGCCTTCCAAACACATGCCAAGAGCTTAGTGGGCATCAAGCATGGTGCCATGTGCTGTCCCCAGAGTGCTCACAGTCAAGTGGCTGCCATGCCAGGTGACAGGCAAGTCTTCAGGGTCAAAGGTGCGAGGATGGCGTAAAGTACAAGTGCTCTAGGAACATGTTGTATAAAGGCACCTGCAAGTCCTGGCCTGTAGGGTCAGGGAAGGTTTCCTGAAAGAGGGAACCCTTGAGCTGACCATGGGAGACCAGGCGAAGGCCAAATGGAGGTAAGGAAGGGGACTGGGCAGAGGGTGGGGCACCTCTAGTTCCTGTCCTCAGGGTTCTCAGGCTCACCTGCTGGGACTTAGCACTCCCTTCTGTCTGCTGCAGGCCCCTCCATGCTCTGTCAGGGAGAAATCTCCCCGAGGGTAGGATTCTGAGCTTGCCTAGGTGCCAAGGAGGGGCCAACAGTGCTGGCTGGTGAGGGAATGAGCACTGTTTGGGTTCCAGAGGCCTGGCTCTGGCTTCTGTGAAATCTTTATCCGTCACCATCGTCAAAGGCTTCCTGTCTTCCTGAGTAAGTGATTTAACTTATCTTTTAGATTGCAGTTGAGGTCAGCACATAAAAGGCTCCTTCAGGTTGAAGCAACATCTCCACCAGGAATGGATTAAGAGCAGGAAAATGGCGTCTTTCTTAACACGGGTGCAGCTGGGCCACTGGAAACCCAAATGCACTTGTAATCTCCTCTAGCAGCACATCCACAGTGAGAGGCCCTCCTTTTAGACAGTGGTGGTATACTTCCCCACTGGGGAAACCAGTTGGCTTGCAAGCCTGTAGAATGTCCATGAGGGAGGAGCAGTTTGCTGGTTGAGACACCCAAAGCCACTGGTCGTTTTAACACCTTTGAACTTGGGCCCTCCTTTGCTGGCTGCCGGCTTTGTCCTCCTCTCCACTCCTGCCCCGTCACCAACAGGAGTCCAGGGGATTGTGAGTGGCAGCAATCCTCAAGGGCTTCCTGGGTTCATCCCTGTAATTAACACAGGGGCAGCAGGGAGGGGTAAAGAAGAGGTGTGAGCTGTGGCTTCTCTGCCAAAAAGGGCTTCCATCTCACACCCACACATGGCTTGGGGTGGGGAGTGTGTGTGTACATTAGTTCAGCTCTATGCAGGGCCATTCAGCAGTAGCTGGGGAATTTTAATGCACATGTCCTTTGACCCATGAGTTCCACTGATATGAATTTATTCTACAGACATCCAGGCACATGTGGAAAATGGTATACATACGAGATTGTTCACTGCAGTGTTGTACGTAAGAGCAAAAGATTATAAACAACTTAAGTGTCCATCAGCAGGAGACTAAATTAATCAACTATAGTGCATCCACACACTGGAAGGGTATGCAGCCATTAAAAAGAGCAAGGATGATTTTATATACAGATCCAGGACAATCTCAAGGGCGTTATAATAAAAACAAGATGTAGAACAATATTATGGTACTGTACCATGGGTGTAAAAATTATACATTTTTACACCCATGGTTGGGGTGTTACTTTATCTAGGCATAAAACCTCTTGGGATAGAAACACAAGGAAATGTTAACAGGGAGGGGAACTGGGTGGTGGGCGACAGGGGCGGAAGGGCACCTTTTCACTCTATAGCCTTTTATGCCGTTTGGGTTCTGAACAATGTGAACGTATTTGTTATTTGTGGTTGGCAGGAAACGGCCTCCCCAAAATGTCCACACTCGAATCCCCAGAACCTGTGAGTATGTTGCCTTATGTGACACAGGGGTTTGCAGATGGGATGAAGGTTATAGATATTGAGATGGGGAAGTTATCCTGGTTTATCCAGATGTGTTCAATCTAATCGTATAAGTCCTTAAAAGTAGGAACCTTGCCTGGCCGTGGTCGGACAGGGAGACATAACTACGGAAGAACCTTCAGAGAGATGCTATGCTGCTAGCTTTGATGATGGAGGAAGGTGCACCACCCAAGGAATGCAGGCGGCCCCTGGAGGCTTAAGAAGGCAAGATGTTCCTCCCTAGAGAGGAAGGAACACAGCTAAGCTGACACCTTGATTTTAGCCCAGTGAGACCCTTGTCAGACTTCAACCTCCAGAACTATAAGATAATGAATTCATGTTGTGTAAACCACTAAGTGTGTGGCCATTTGTTACAGCAGTAATACAAAGCTAATATTCTACTCAAAACAATAAATAAAGAAAACAATTTTTTTTTTTTTTTTT
>NW_012109474.1:1224471-1226386 GCF_000951045.1 Mandrillus leucophaeus | reverse complement strand
AACTTATCATTGCTCTTCTCTGACATTTCCTTCATCCATGCCCATTTCATATTGGAAAATATACCGAGGGGAAAAAGTGATTTCCTCCTTTAGTCCTCCCTGCCCTGATGGGTATGGCCACGATGCTGTGACCCTTCGATTTGAAGGGGCCACCAAGCGAACTGCTAATAGGTGCTCCTCAAGTCCTGCCAGCCACCAGCCAGCCAGCACCATGCCTAGGCCTGCATTAAAGCCCCCTTGACCCTGTGGCCCCTGCTGTGCTCTTCTGCCACCTCCCTGCCCCTCCCCCAGCTTCCGTGCCTCCCATCTGTCCCTCGGGGCTTTTTACCTTGGCCAGATACATGTGTGTGTATGAGAGCAGAGGGGCAGCAGGCACAGCCAGGTGATGCATGTCCACTCAGGAACTCTTGGAAACCAGCCCTCCCCAGGGGAATGACCTCGCTGGCACCGTCTTAGCCTCTATGGCAGATCTGGAGCTGTGGTTTTTTTTTGTTTGTTTGTTTTCGATACAGAGTCTAGCCTTGTCACCCAGGCTGGAGTGCAGTGGCGCCATCTCGGCTCACTGCAACCTCCATCTCCCAGGTTCAAACTATTCTCCTGCCTCAGCCTCCCAAGTAGCAGGGATTATAGGCATGCGCCACCACGCCCTGCTAATTTTTGTATTTTTAGTAGAGACAAGGTTTCACCATGTTGGTCAGGCTAGTCTCAAACTCCTGACCTCAAGTGACCCATCCACCTCGGCCTCCCAAAGTGCTGGGATTTCAGGCATGAGCCACCGCTCCCAACCTGGAGCAGCATTTTTATTTGTGAGATGGCAGGGTCCTCTGGAACAAAACAGTCAGGCAGCCATGGTCCTTGCCCTAATAGGGAACTGTGGTCTGCAGGGAAGTGTGGCAGTGAAGGGGATGCACTTTGGAATGAGGTAGGTGAGGATTTGAATCCAGACTCCGCCTTTATAAACTGTGTGACCTTGGCTGCTTACCCATTGTAAGCCTCAGTTTACTCATCTGTAAAATTGGGAGCTAGACTCGGACCTGGGATGACACCAGGGATGTATAAAGCTGGCGTTGAATTCTAAATCTGAGCTTGCCTTCTAGTCTGGCTCCTATGATGGTGTCGACTCCTAACGGTACATAACATCCCCACCCCTCCACCCCCCAAGTGGCAAAGTAGAAATAGGTGCCAATTCACGGGCAAGGTTGTTGTGGTGACTGCAATGAGTTAGCCTTGGAAAATGCCTGGCTCTTGGTAGTTATTATTTTGCAAGGCTCATACTATTTTACAGTCTTGGCTTATGTCTTTGCCACCATGCTGCTCCCTGGGGCAGGCCAACAAGGCTGTGGGCTCACAGAGGCCTCTGCACCTGCCTTCCAGGCCTCCTCAGCCCTGATTCCTGCCTTTTTGCATGTTGACCTCAGTGTCTTGCAAACCATTTCCCACCCTGGTCTCAAAGTGATTTTGGTGTTTCATCCACAGAACCTTCCCCTTCATGTGGCTGGAGCCTGGCCTTTTCGTAGGTATTAACATCTCTCAGAATGGCCTACCTCCCTGCTTGAAAACTCCAATTCTCTTTTGTGACCACAGCCTCCAGGCTCTTTGCTGGTTCCATCCCTGAGCAGGGAGTTCAGATGTTCCAGTGGAATCTTGGTAGGGTTGGTGAGAAAGCAGAGGTTGGCCGGGTCAGGTAAGGGAAGAGGCTGCCCACCTCATAGCATGTGAAGCCTTGGTGGAAGCTGGCATGCCCAGGGGGCCAAGGCAGAGGCAGCAGGGTGAGGATTCATGCTGCTTGATGGGGAGAGGAGGGAGTGGGTGCACACGTGTTGCTCTGCCAGTCAGTTCTGCATCTGAGGAAGCCTGCCTCTAACCTTCTGCCTCTGGAGGGGTTCCTAGGGGAAGCGGGGAAAAGAAAGCCTCA
>NW_012109474.1:1219277-1219766 GCF_000951045.1 Mandrillus leucophaeus | reverse complement strand
TCGGCCAAGAAAACAATTTTTAAGAGTCCCAGTCTAATAGTTAGAGTGGGACTCAGCACATGCACTGAGGAAACACATTCACTTTCAGTGTAGTGCCGTGCAGTGCAGCAGACTGTCAATGCTGTGGGACATAGCCCTGTTTATGAAGGACAGGTGGAGTGCCCATTACAGGCCAGGCACTGTGCTAGGTGCAGGGGCCACAAAATGAAAAAGATGTAGTCCCCATCCTGGGCTGAGTTGTGCAGTCTCTCTCCCCCTCCCTTTAAAACCACCCTCCAGGATGCCAGTACTGTGTACCCCCACTGCGTGGCCTCTGTTAAATGTGGAATTTCTAGGCCCCTTGCCATCTTGGGCCTTAATGGACCAGACTTTAGCTCATTCCTCTGCATGTGACCAGCCAACTAGTCTGAGTGGTGGTAGGGCCGGAGGACCTACCACCTCTGGAGAAGCTTGATCGTGGTCGGACAGGGAGACATAACTACGGAAGAA
>NW_012109474.1:1207857-1213106 GCF_000951045.1 Mandrillus leucophaeus | reverse complement strand
AAATAAAATAAAATAAAATAAAATAAAATAAAATAAAATAAAATAATTGGGGGAATCTCTCTATAGAAAAGGGTGATGCTGGCCAGGCACGGTGGCTCATGCCTGTAATCCCAGCACTTTGGGAGGCTGAGGTGGGTGGATCACGAGGTCAGGAGTTCGAGACCAGCCTGACCAACATGATGAAAACCTGTCTCTACTAAAAATACAAAAATTAGCTGGGTGTGGTGGCGTGTGCCTATAATCCCAGCTACTCAGGAGGCTGAGACAGGAGAATCACTTAAACCTGGGAGGCAGAGGTTGCAGTGAGCCAAGATCATGCCACTGCACTCTAGCCTGGCAATAGAACGAGACTCCATCTCAAAAAAAAAAAAAAAAAAAAAGGAAAAAAGAAAAGGATGATGCTAGGGATGTAGAGTTGGAATGAAGTTCTAAATCTGATCTCACTTTCGCATCTGGCCTCCATGCTTGGTCAGCTCCTCTGATGATCTGTTAGCCCCGCACGGGGGAAACCAGCCACTGAGACAGAAGGAAGCAGCCAACCAGTAACACTCCACCTATCCAGAGACCAGTCTGCAAGCAACCTCTCCTATCCAGAACACAGACATAGGCGGCAAAGTCAGGTGAAAGGGCCTCTGGTTAGCAAAAATGGCTAAAGCCTGGCACCTTATTTCCAAGAACACCCCTGCCCCCACCCTCACTCAGAACCCCAGGATTGCCCAGCCTTGGGGGAACAACCCATGTTCTACATTAGAGGTATGGGAAGCAGTTTGAGGCAGGTGTTCTCAGCCAGGGCATGACCTATGGGAGACTGACTATGAGGAAGGGGCGGATAGAAGAAGAAAAGCAGAGAGGCAGAGACAAATGCTCAGCATGGCAAAGAGCCTCATGCGGGTGGCAGAGGGTCAGCAAGACAAGGTTCAGTCACGTTCAGCATCTCAGCATCTCAGCCCTTCAAGTGCTTTGTGGGGTGAGGCTG
Source organism: Mandrillus leucophaeus (assembly GCF_000951045.1). Lineage (NCBI taxonomy): Eukaryota > Metazoa > Chordata > Mammalia > Primates > Cercopithecidae > Mandrillus > Mandrillus leucophaeus. Next base: position 1,212,130 of record NW_012109474.1, on the reverse strand, counting down.
GAGCAGAAGGTTCACACATTTTAGGGTTTGTATCCTTTGCCACAAAAAGAAGAGAAGCATGTAAACATTAAAAAAATACTTTATGCAGTAGGGTTAAAAATAAAACGCATTTTGTTGCTTCATGGGGCAATATTGAGTTGTCTAGAAAATTGTTGTGTGTGAAATATCTTACCTGTATTACTAGATAAATGGTTATTTCCATGGGCATCATAGAGTATGAGAGCCAGATAGGACCAAGAGATCCTATAAAACCCATTTTAACATTTTTATAGATCATGTAATTGAGGTTCAGAGATGAGAAGTGATTTGCCCAAGGTCCCACAGCCAGATGGCAGCAGAGCTGGGCCTTGCACTTGGTTCGCCAGAGTGCAAAATGGATCCAGGAACTGGGCAGCAGGCCTGGGTCCAGACGCTGCACCTCAGGCAGGATCAGCCAGACTTGGGCTGGGACCCCCTCCAGCCTCCCAGAGGTCAGAGCCAAGGCCTTGTTGGTTCACTGGGGGACCTGAAATACCTGCCCAGGAGCATGCTGAAGAGACAGAATGGGATGGAGGTCTGGGGGTGTAGGGGGCGGTGCTGGTATACCAGGAAAGCACAACAGAAGTGCACAGGGCACCTTGGGGGATGGGCAGTTAGGAGTGGGGTGAGCAAGCCCAGTTCTTAAGTGAACTCTGAGGCTGCTGTTCTAGAACAGTCCACCTCTACGCATGTCAGAAACCAGTTTGAAAGGTAGCTTATAGCCCTGAAATAGGAAACAAAGAAGAAAATGCCAAGCACTCCTAGTAATCCTGCAGGAACCAGCTCCTGGAGTCTGATTTTTGCTTTCTATTTCCTGCAAGAAAGGGCTCCAAACCCAGCCTGTCCAGTGCACACCTACGGCAGCTTCTTACTGAACAGCTATCCACAGACTTCCTATTTTTACCCTTAATAACTGTAAGCTCGGGGTTACCAAGGTCTTCCTGTTGCTATAGTGAGAGGTGATAGCACCAGCCTTCCAAAGCGCTGGACCCTTGGCTTAGAGGAGAAACAGAATCTGGGTTGCTTTATTTTTGGGTTTGACTGAGAAGATTTAATGCACCATTTTCCAGCCTTTGCAACAATGGCAGTTTGTGCTTAAAATACAGAAAACCTCCATAACAAAGAATAACTGGCAATTTTGAGGAGTGGACATCAGAGAGTATATAGAAGATAAATTTTAAATTATAAAAATGATACAACTTCATCCAGAAAATCCAGAAAATGGCAAGTAAATAAAAACACGTGTTGTTACATTACCATAGAACAACCTTCATGGTCCTCATGATTTATCAGCTTTCCTAAACATGCATTTGACAGCGTTGAAGACATAGTATCCATATAATTGGTAGTCTGCTTTTTGAGTTAATACGCTATAAGCATTCTTCTGTGTTGCTGCATTGTCTCAATAAGCATTATTTTTATTGGTTGGCTAATGTCATAATTTCATAAAGCATTCTCCTACTTTTACTCTTTGTCTCTTGAATCCACACTTGGTCCATTATACCATCTCTGTCTAAATTCTACTCCTCCTCTGACTTGGATAACTGGCCGACCTTGTGCCTGTCCCCTTTCTCTTTCCCCCTTTCCCTTTCCCCTCCCCATACACGTGCTAGGACATCTTCCACTCTGCAGCCTGGCTAATCAGAAGGTGATCCCAGACCAGTGACATGGGCATCCCCTGGGAGCTTGTTAGCAATGCAGGATCTTGACTCCACCTGGGACCTACTGGACAGCACCTGCATTGTGACAGGATCCCAAGTGATTCATAAGCATGTAGAAGTTTGACAAGCACTGATCTAAAACACACTTCCCAGCCACATGTGGTGGCTCACGCCTATAATCCCAGCACTTTGGGAGGCGGAGGCAGGTGGATCACTTGAGGTCAGGAGTTCAAGACCAGTCTGGCCAACAAGGTGAAACCCCGTCTCTACTAAAAATACAAAAATTAGCCAGGTGTGGAAGTGTATGCCTGTAATCCAGCGACTCAGAAGGCTGAGGCCGGAGAATAGCTTGAACCTGGGAGGTGGAGGTTGCAGTGAGCCTAGATTATGCCACAGCACTCCAGCCTAGGTGACAGAGCCAGACTCCATCTCCAACATAAATTTAAATAAATAAAACACACATCCCCATGGCTCCAGGGTAGAAGCCCCGCTCCTAGCCAGGTGCATAGCCTGCTGAGTAGAGACCAAAGCGGGCAGGGGGAGGGAGTGCAGAGGGAAGGGGCTAGGCTAGTGGGACAATCTGCAGGTGGTAGGCAGCTGTGGGACAGAAGTTTAGAGAGGTTGGGAGAGGGGAGGGGGCCTGTTAAGGAAGTTCCAAAATTCAGATCTGCAGATGATGCAGATTGAAAACTGGGAGCCCAACAGTCTATTAGGGGAAGGAGTGTGGGCGTGGGCAGCACAACCACCACACCCAACTCACTCCCGACTCACTCCCGTTTCATAGAGGAAGAAGCTGGGGCACAGAGAAATTAAATTGCTTACCCAAGCTCACACAGCTAATAGGTGGTGGAGCTGGGATACAAACCTGATTTCAGAGTCCACACTTCTTAACCAGCTGGCAATGTGGCCTCCAGAGTGTGGGCTAAATATAGGAGGAAGAAAGGAATAGAAGGATGTTAAGTTCCTGCAATGAGCAAGTACTTGTTAATTTTATTGCATTTAGTATTTACAACAGGCTTTGGGTGTGGGTATTATTATTCTATGTTATAGATGAGGCAGTGACAAGCAAATTACTGGAGTTCACATAGTTACTAACAGCCAAAGTGAGGACTCGAACCCAGCACATTTTAGGTACCGAATGGATCCTCTTTCCACTTGCACGCTTCATTAGCAAAAGGTGTAGAGTCAGTCTCTGCCTCTCAGAACAGCTTCTCTCCTTCCTACCTGCCCCCCAATTTTAAGACCCTACCTCCAAGATTTGCTCTGTGTTTGTCCCCACCGTGAACACATGAAAGGAATTTGCTCGGGGACGAATTCCTCTCACTGTCCATGGTGGGGACAAACACAGGGCAAATCTTACATGTTTTTCCTCAATCCTTAAAATTAGGAAATGCTAGGACTAGAATACCTTCTGGAGGATACTAGAAGGTACTGTAAAATGATGCAGTTAGATCTAGTACCTTCTACTACTAGAAGGTACCTGGCTTAACATTTAATCTAACTGCATCATTTTACAGTTAAGGAAACTGAGGCCCAGAGAGCTCAAGCAACTTACCTAAGGTCACACAGCCAGCTGATTACAGATCCAAGACTGACTGATTCAATGCTGTTTGCTCGATGCTGGGCTGTGTTTGTACCCGGTGGCCTGAGCGTCCTGGGTCTCCTTGGAGCACTGCCAGGCCAGCCAGCAAGTACTGTCGGGTCACTCAGTCAGTATGAATTCAGCCTTAAGCGTAGGCTGGAGGATGCAAAGGATGAAACTCCAGTAAAAAACAATCAACTTATTTTATATCTGCTTGCTGTTAAAAATCCAGGCAGTGTAGAAGTGTGTCCGGAAACACTTGAAAGCACCTCCCTCCCTCCCGGCCCTCCCCATTCCACTCCCCAGGGGTAGCCACTTAACAGTGCTGTCTCCAATGGCTCCTTCATTTGCCTGCCAGCCGTTGGGTTGTGTAGGATCCATGCCACAGCAAGGCTATTTTTAACAAGCATCCTAGGCTTCAGGGGGTTGAGGAGAGGGGAAGAAAAAAAATATTCCGTTTGTATATTTTTAATCCATACACATTTGAGCAGGCAGTGGCTTTCCCGTCCCTCCTGCCAAGGGTTGTGGGGAATTGATTAGACTCTCTAGGTGCAGGGTTATCCTTTCTCTTCCCCTAACAAGGCTGGAAGGCCGGGGAGGGGTTCGGGTGATGTTTCCAGGGACGATGGCTGTCTCAGCTGGCTGCCTCCCGATCCTGCCTGCCCCAGCCCTGTCCCTCCTGGCAGCCTCGAAAATCCTGGCTGGGTCTCCTGTGGCAGAGAAGGCCTGGGAACCTGACTCTTTGTGCCAAGCTCATATTTAGAAATGTCTCCAGCCAGACATTGGCATTGGTCCCACTTGGGCTCTGGGCAGGGGGTGCAGTCACATGTGCTGCCTTCGAGTGGGCAGCTTCTGAGTGGGCAGCAGCCCACTTTGACTATAAACACAATCCCTTTATGCAGACGAGCTGGCATGGGAACCTGTGCTCCTGGGCACTGGGAGGGGGCAAGCTCTGGTAGACAGTAGGGAGAGGGAAGAAAGATGTCACAAGGCTTAGACTGGGAAATACGGT
>NW_012109474.1:1175664-1207297 GCF_000951045.1 Mandrillus leucophaeus | reverse complement strand
CGGGGTTTCACCGTGTTAGCCAGGATGGTCTCGATCTCCTGATCTCGTGATCCGCCCGTCTCGGCCTCCCAAAGTGCTGGGATTACAGGCTTGAGCCATCGCGCCCGGCCCTTTCTTTTCCTTTCTACCTCATGCATTCCCCAGTCCGTGGGACAGGAGTGAGGCTTTGGAGGGAGCCTCCCCGACCCCTACCATGGCAGGGTTTGGCTCCATCTTCCCCTCAACATCTCCAGATCACACTTGTAAAATGTGGCCCTGGATGTCACCATCTCTGAGGGCCCTTTCAGCGTTGACGGTGAATCATTCCACAGTTTCTTGCTCATCCCGTGTTCTTTTCCGTGACAGTGCATGATGATGGGTGAATTAGACCAACTGATCCCGACTTTAAATAGTAGGCCTCTAAGGTAACAAGCAGCATGCCGTAGCCCTGTGAAAACTCTCCTTTCTTTTACAACAGTTCCTTTAAGGAGAGTCGTTCACTCATGCCTCAGATATTTAATGAGCACCTACCAAGGGCAGGCCCTGTGCTGTCACCAGCTCTACAGTGGCGAATAAGACCTATCTCACTGATGGGTGGTGGGGTGGGAGCCTGTCCGCTCTCCTCACATCACACCTCTGCAGATCTTCCCTGGGGACTGAAGTGGCTTGCTCACTAAATTCAACTCTCTGGAGAGGAGGCTGCTTTTCTGCAGCTAAATCTTCAGAGAGAATCCAAATGCAGCCACAGGCCTTGCCTCCTACAGCCTGAGACCGAGCCAGGGCTATGTCCTCAGGCCCCTGGCAGCTCCACTTCTCCCTGTCCTATCCTTCCTTCCTCTGCCCACATCTCCGGGGGAAAAGCGCTCCAAGAAGTAGTCAAGAAGGCTGAACAGATATTTTCTTTGTATCTCCTGGGAACAACATGATAAATCCAGAATCACAGCATGGATGGATGGATGGGTAAATAAGCAAGTGAGCAAATGAATGAAGAAGTAAATAGATACTCAGTTCCAGCTCCAAAGGAACTGAAAATTCAGATGAAGAGAAATGGCTTGTAGAGTGGTGGCACCGTGGTACTGAAGGGGGCCCTTGGGAACAGACTCACCTCCTTCTTTTATGAGAAAGGAACCGCAGGCTCAGAGGAGAAGGGCTGCCGCAACGCCGGTGACAGAGTGCAGAGGTCAGAGGATGGCGAGCTTACGCAGGGTGGTGAGATCCAGAACCGAGTGCAAGGCTGCCCTAAGTGTCCCTTGTCCTTGGAAAAAAATGCCTTTTCATATGGTTGGGAGTGGACGGTGCAATTTTTCTTCGAGGGTTAATTGTTTTGCTGACAGCACAGATAATTAGGAATGAGAATCCTGGAGTGAGGGCGACAGCACCATCTGCTGTGAATATGTTTCAACCCCACCTTGCAGGAGAGCTTGGAAGTACTCCTATCCTCACCCTCCCCACCCCAACAAAAATGAATGTGCTGTAGCTGTTTGCCTCTGGGGCCACGGCTGCCAGGTGACCTGCAGCCAGTAGGGGTGGGATGGTGTCCATTTTATTAAGGGTATAGTTTCTTCTCCTTCCCCCATCGCATCTACTGCACATAGCAGGGCTCATTGAAAGTCCCAAGGCTGAACGAGGATCCATAGACAGCCTGGGACAAAGAGCGATGATGCCAAAGGGCAGATTTTCTGTTCTTCCCTGAGCCTGAAGTCTGGAGATCTAGTCCTCTGTGGACTAGAGGTGGCCGCGTGGGGCTGCACTGAGCTGCATGCCTGCCATTAAGGTTGGAAGTCATTTTCCTGCCAAACTCTGTGGGTCTGCTATGTACCCTGGGTTTCCTGGCCTTTGGCCTGTGCTACTTGTTCCAGAAGGAGGTTGGCCCTGCCTTTCCTCGCTAAGTAGGAAGGTCCTAGGTTGTGAATTTCTCTCTGTCAAGAGAAGAGCTGCTTTGGAATCAAGCAGAGAATCCCATTGTCCAGGAGCAACTGAGATCTTTCGTCAAATGGGCTGACTTCTATGGGTTGTTTTCATTTTTATTATTTAATAATAAATCTTCCACACATAGAGTATATGAAATGTATATGCACATTTTGGAGATAATAATAATTGTTTTGCTCTTTCGAAGGGGCTTCTAACCTCTGTTGCTTTGCACAGAAGTGACTTGGCGCCTGAGCTGTAGAGGGCCAAGTTGCTGGGAGACTCAGGGTCAGCCTAGCCTCTTCAAAAGCACTGGCTGTTTATCGCGGCCAATTTCTTTGTGCCTGAGCTGCTCCTGTTAACTAGGAGCATCCACATTCTTGCCATTCTTATTTATCATTCTGTTATCTCTGTGCTTTCTCCTCTTCGACCCTCCTATGAGGAAAGAAACCAAAGGCATGACTGTTTTACTCTTCTCCCCATTCCCCTGCAGCAGGGCAAACAGGCCAATGTCCCTCTCCTTCCCATTCTCACTCATCCCCCACCTCTGAGGTGACTTGGAAGGAAGATGAAATTAACCTAGGGCCAGGGAGCTTGCTGGAAAGAATGATAATTGGCTGTTTCACTTACTTACTGTGTGACCTTTAGCAAGCTTCTCAACCTCTCTGTGCATCTGTTTCCTAGTCTTTCAAACACCCCTCCACAGAGCTATTGAGAAACTAAATGGATCCCCAATGGATGCAAAAGCAGCTTGAAGAGTCTAACCATTATATATGTGTTCCTTCCTTCTTTTGCCACTCTCACCCCTGTCCCTGGGGCTTCCTTTTGTCTGCAATGCTGGGTGTCCTGATGGATATTCTTCGTCTGCCACAGTCTCTTCTCAGCAATGGCCCACTGAAGCCTGGAGGAGCCCATGTTTGAGGTGCAGCTGCAAGTCACAGCCAGATAGGCACCCCAGGAGACTACCCCTTTCACCCCCAAGAGCTGGAGGCTGTGCCTGGTCAGAGATGCAGGGCTGTAGCCAGCTTGGACTTGTCCAGAGATAGGCAGACCTCCAGACTGGGGCAGGCTGCTTCAGCCAGAAGCACTTTGGCTCCTCTTGACAGAGCGTGAGCCACAATCTTGGCTATGAAATGTGATGGCTCTGTGGAGCCGGTGTCTCTGTTCCTCATCCCAGCAAGGTTTGTGTTTCCACTTTTGTGTCTCACTCTGGGATGAAGAACTAGGAAAAGATGTTCATCATCAGCCATAGGTGGGATGTCCTACCTGGAGCCCCCTACAAACTACAGAACACCAGAAGCCTTGCTTGGGATACCTGGGCTAGAAGAGTTAAGGAATGTTCCACATAGATGTGTCCTTGCACTTCTATGTACATCTCACAGGTGGAGTGAGAACATGCGTTTCCTTTCTCTTTCCTGGGGTGATGGAACAGCGTGAGGGAGGTTCTGTTGGCCAGTCTGGACTAAACTCTGAACAATGGCTAGGGTTTGGATGCAGGATTAGAAGGTGAGTCTTTCAGGCAGTTGAAATGAAGTATGCAGAGGTAAGAAAGGAATGAAGGGCGTATGTGTGCATGTGTGTGAGGTGGGTGTGTGTGTTGAGGCCTGGGCCTGGGTTGGTGGGCAGGACACTGTCGGTGAAAACCCTGGATGAGATCGAGTTGGTATAGTCATGAAGAACTGCAGACCCTAATAATAAAGAGAAAGAGGAGGATGGCTAGAATTTTCAAGAACAGCTAAAACCTGGACATGTGTTTCTGGCCCTGGTAGGTGATGGAGGCCTCTGTTCTTCCTGCAGATCCCTCTGAGCAGCTGGGAGCTCAGAAGCTCTCTCCAACTCTGAGGAGTGGGTCAGCCACAAGAGCAAGAAGTGATGGCGTGGAGTCCACCCAGGGCCTGAGGCATGAGCAGAATCCACGCCCATTAGACCTGGAGCCTTGGCGTTTGGGGCTGCACTGCTGGGGAGATCCAAGAAGAATCAATGTTTTGGCCCCTGGTGACGTGTACATGGTGTAATGACAGGTAATGAACCTGAGGCTTGTCTATCCTTTATGAATGACATGGCAGGTAGGAGAATACATCAGCTTGCGGTAAGCATAAAATGTCAACCCGTGGGAAGATAACTATGCAAACAAAGCACACTAAGGCCTGATAAGATGATAGATGGATGCTTTATAGTTATTAGTTTCTGCCCCATGTGCTTGCTGGAGCCAAGCACCGGAAGATTTAGCATCAGATGAGTTCACTTCCTATGCCTTATGGGAAGGCCTGATGCCTTTATGGACGTAGCATGTCATATTTGAGGAACTCAGAGTAACAAATCAAGAAGTCATTATTCCCCATCAGCTTCTGTGGGAAACAGGGAGTTCATGCCAGTGGAGAAACAGAGGCAACGACAAGTGAAGAAGCTCTTTCATTGTGTCCCTGACGTGTGAGGGATAGACCTGGAGACCTCAGTGGCTGGGAAGCCTTTAGGTCTGGTTCAGATATGTCAAATGACAGGTGTGGTGATGGGTGAGTCCTGCTTGTTAAAAACAAAAGGCTTTGTGTCTTCCCATTCTTTCAAGAATGCCCAGGCAATTAGCAGATGATCAAAGGTGGATGAGGTAATGGGTAGGGGTCTGGAGAGGACAGTAGGGGCCTATCAGACACTTTGGGTCTAGCAGTTGATTCAGGGAAGTCAGCCAAGCCTGGAAGCATCAAGCAAGTCTCTAGGGCCTAGAAGGCAGGGCCTTGAGACTAGAACGACAGGGGCCAGCCAGTAGGCTGGAGACCCCAAAGGTGGGTTCTGATCCAATGGCAGACTGCGTTCCCATGGATTTTCTGGTCTTTGCTGTGTGCGTCATATGAGGTACCACCCTGGCAACTTCCACCGTGGGGAAAATGGTAGGCTGGGGTGGAGGCAAAAATAGCTTGGGGCCTTGGGAAACTGACCAGGGCAAGGGGAGAAGGGCCAGTGGCCTGGGACAGGAGGCCCGAGAGGGTGTGGTAAATTCCTTTTCAGTGCAGGCCAGTGTCAGGGTCCCCAGGGTCAGAGCCAAGGGATGGGGAGGAGCAGAACATTAGGACTTCTGGGTGGCCTTGTTCTAAATTAGGCAGAAAGGATAAGTTGAAGAAGGAATCTAGAAAGCTGAGCCCAGCTCTAGGAAGTGGATCAACCAAAGGCGCTAGGTGGGCTCAGAACTGGACTCCTGTCTATATAAGGAAATGGAGGAAGAATTGAGCTCCAGGGTCTCTGGCAAGGGGTAGTCAGAGACTGGCTATGACTGGAGGGGCTGAGCTAGGGAGCTGGCCTAAATATGACCTGTATGGACTGGTCCTGGGCTATCCCCAGACTCCACCTCTCAGTGGGGCAAGTGGTCTGTACTTCTTGGACTTGGCTGGGGACCTGCGCAGGGCTGAAGCTGGGGAGCATCATGGTGGGAGGTGATGGGGTACTGGGTAGAAGCAGAAAATATCCAATCCTGGAGGTAGGTGGGTGAGGACTTTCAAGTTTGTAATCTTAGGAGGCTAATGGGCAACATGCCTCCTGATGAAGGCCAGAAAGAGCCAAGGACTGGGTCTGTCAAACGCTCTTCTCCTATGTTACCAATGTTTACTGATTACCTGTTGTGCACCAAGGACTGTGCTCGGTGCGAGAAATACAGAGAATGAGCTGCGGTTTGCTTCCAGGGGAGGGAGTGTGGAGCCTGGTCCAGACCTCTGGAGGCTTCAAGCTTCTATCTTCAAAAACAGGGACGATACTCTCTCACTCATAGACTAGTGGGGAGAATGAAATAAAATAAAACATGTAACACACTTAGGACAGCAGCTGGCACCATAATAAGTGATCGGTACATTTAGTTTTGTTTCCATGATTCTGCTTTTGGAGAAGCTCAGAGTCTGGCGGGGGTGAGAGCCAGGAAGGCTGGGAGAAGTGCCTTCTAACTTCCAGGGATTCTGACTGCTAACAGGGTTGGGGGCCTGTGCTTTGAAAACCGGTTATCAGAATTTCTCTGGCCACAGAAAATGTGATTTAGGTGGACCCTACCACTCGGAAATGGTCACTGCATTTATGTGCTTTGGCAGTTGCTAGGCACACAGAAAGACTAGAGGCAGGAGGGGTGGGGCCAGGAATTTAGAGAAGTGTTGAGAAAAGAGGACATTCTCCGAATGCTTGGAGAGTCTTGACTCCTTGTCTTCCAACTCAAGGGGAGGAGTGTGCAAGAAACCAAGGCAAGACTTGTGACCTGGAGTGAGGTGGCCCAATAGCCACTGGGGGCAGGCTTCAGATGCAAACCACGTGTGTCATTTTAAATGTGGTAGTAGCAGCATTTAAAAAAGTAAAAATAAGCAAGGGAAATTAATTTTAATGATATATTTCATTTAACTCAGTAGGTCTAACATATTATCATTTTAACATGTAATCAGCATAAAAATTATGACTGAGATATTTTACATTCTTCTCATACAAAGTCTTTGAAGTCTACAGTGTATTTTGTACTTACAGCACCATCTCAGTTTGGGCCAGCCACATTTCAAGTTGGCTAGTGGCAACTGTGTTGGATAGCACCAATCTAGACTCTAGAATATCTTGCCAAGGAGCACCCAGGGGCCAGGGGTATCCTGAGCTAGACATCAGGATTTATTATTATGTTCTCTTCTTATGAAATGTCTATAATGAATCCCTGGGGACATTCTCTTGGATAATAAGAGATGTCTTGAATCACTTATTCTAGATGGTGACTTATGTTCTCAAACCAGCCCTGACTCCAGGTCTCAGCAGCTGGGTTCAGGACTCTGCCACTTGCTGGGTCTGGGACCTTCAGGTGGTTCCTGAAGGTCCCTGAGCCTCAGAAGCTTCCCTGAAATTGGAACTAATAAATTCTATCTATGTAACTATGAGGTAACTAAATAAAATAATGAATAATTGCTCTGTGACACTCAATTTCAAGAAATAATTCTTTTTATTTTCCTAAATCAAATAAAAACAAATTCGGGTTTTCCTGTTGGCTAAGTTTGGCAGAAAGTTTCCTAACTGGCATTTCTGTAGTTCTGTCTCCACTCTCCTTTTGCATGAGAACCGGGCCGCTTTGCAGGTCAGCACAAATGGGGAGGGGTGAGCCGGGGCCTTAGTCCCTGGTGGTGACAGCTGCCTGTGGTGCCCCTTTATCCAGACCTGTGTGGTCAGCTGGAGGGGGCAGGCCCCTGCAGCCAGCTGGTGCTCTATCTATGCCAGCTCTGCCACAGGGGAAGCTGGAGTTCCCAGGCCACCATCTCTAGGGGGCGGACAGCACCCAGGCACTGCACTCCAGTGGAGTGAGGGTTGCCAGCCACTCCAGGTCCCAAGTCATCCCACCTCTCTTGGGATCCAGCCCAGCGATCCTTGTCTGAAAGTTCCATGTCCTTCATCCCTCTCTCTCCTGCCTCCCAGCCTCAGTCTTTGAAACAAAGGCCTGTTACTACCTTACCATGTCCCCTTGCTTTTCCCAGAAAGAAAAATTCAGATAACTTCCCCTTAGGATAGGGAGTCCAGATCTTATTGTCACAAAATATGGCTGTTCTTTTTGGGACTGGAGGGGGTACACATTTTGTGATCCTACGAATGGCAACTCTGGCCACTGACCCCCAACAGCAGCAGAAAGCAGTAATTGCTACATAGAGTTACTGACCTGGCACCCTGACACATGTAGCTGGCACCTGGCCGGTGGCCACAAGGCCAGATTCCCCTATACCCAGCCCCATCTGAAGAATGAGTTAAATAGTTCCTGCCTTCTGGGTTTTTTCGGAGCCTCAAGTGAGATAATGTATGTGAAGGTCCTTTGTAAAGTTATCAAATGTTACTGAGACTCTTAGTTCCCTACCTGGGGGTGTTTTCTGGTCTGGGAGCTGAGTTTGAGGCTGCACATTTGATTTAAAAGGTGCCCCTTCTCTTGGCATCTGATGGCAGATGGTGCTGCCATAGGACTCAGCTAGGTGTTTCCATGAGGTGCTCCCCCTGGGTGCTCTATCCCCCGGGTGAGCACCTCTGAATTAACCCCTTGCCTCCTGTTCTCCTTTGGGAGAGGGGAAGGATCTGGGTGTTGGTGGCAGTAGTAGGTTTCCCTGACATCTTTACTTTCCCTTAGCCTGTTGTGTGCGTGGGGTCTCTAGCCAATCCTCCTGAGTTTGGAATCCACCTAGATTATTGTGAAAGCTCATAATCCATCCTTCCTGGGACTTGGGAGCAAGCCATGGATCTAAGTAAGTCCTGTAGGTCCTCCTTGCCTCCCTGGCTTGGGTCTGGTGAGGATTCTGTGATAGGGAATGGGGGCTCCAGGCAAATCCTATGTCCTCTGGGCCTGGCGTGGAGGGAGTAGGATCAGGAGGTGCAGGTGGGTGACATGAAGAGTAACTGGGCTTAAGCTGCACTGGAATCAGGGCAAAGTCTGCAGGATAAATGGAAATTCTCCGGGCCTGGGCATTGAGACAGCATTTTCAAGGTTGGGTCCACATTTGACTGTGTGTGGTTGGGTTAATGGGCCTTTGATGCTCGCCGCAGTGGTATTTGGGTCACTCGTGTTGCTGCCTGCCTCTCTAGACTGGAGAGCCCCCGCCCCCTTTAGCAGCTGGCTGCCGCTTCCTGCTGGCTCTCCTGGGGCCCGAGCTCTCAAGGCTGTCACGAATCCTAAAAGAGTCCTTCAAACCAGTGTCACTGTGACTTAACATCTATTTCAAAAGATGATCTATGGCACATTTGGGGGACAATGCAGAGGGGGGTATCACAAACTCAAGCACATTTGGATAAGGTTATTGACCTGGCTTTTTCTTAGTTTGCTATGTGACCCAGTGCAGTTCTTTTAAGTTCCCCAGACCTTAATGTTCTCCTCTGTTAAATGGGCACGAGAGCCTGTACTGCAATGATTTAATCCTGTTTCCAGGTGTACATGCACTCTAAAAGTAAAAGGCGCTGTGGATCTTACTTGCCAAAGATTTGAGAGAATTATGGCAACACTCTTTCCTCACCGAGTCTAGCAGTGTGTAAATTCTGTTTCTTTAAAATTAGTCTCTTTATTGCTTCCTGGGAGCCCAGGGGGAACAGCTTCTGTTATATCACCTTAAGTTTTGCAGCAGGGAGAGGAAGAAAGCCACATTGCCCTTGACTGACAACCTTCATATGAGTATTTAACAATTTTAATTTTTCATGATTCTTCTGATAAAAATAGTACCCAACTAAAAACAAATACATTTGTATTTTCCATCTCCTTAATTAGTTTCTAATTTGGGGGTTCTTATTAGCTTAAAATCATCTTGCTGAAATGGTCCTTGGATGAAAAAAAATGTGAAAACCACAATCAATTCTAGAGAGATCTTACTATTTAATTATGCTGATTGGAGCACTAGAGACCCCTGGTAAAACGAACCTCTCAGAATAAGCTTGATTTGTGTAATTTGGTTTTTAAAAATTTGGGATGCATATTTATCATGTTCAACCATGTGTTGTTGTTCTCCTTGAGATTCTGACTTGTCTTGTAAGAGATGAGGGGAGGAAGCCATGGACTGTTGAGCCCGTGGAGTCACTGGTAGGGGCTGGCCTGGAGGGAATATGAGGTCCCCGGCTTGCTTGGTAATTGGAAAATGGCTTTTCTTCAAAAACAAACAAACAAACAAACAAACAAACAAAAAACAAAGGAGAGGTAAAAGGTCACAAAAAAAACAGACTAGAAAAGGGTAGACTGATAGAATTTTGGAGCTGAATGGTAGGAGAGCATCTTCCATGAAATCCTAGAAAATTAGCAAATCCTGGGTTAGAGATGTATTTAGAACCAAATGTTAGATTATAATATAACTTTGGAGACACTGGGAAGACTAGTTGCTCAAAAAGATGTGCCTCCCACCATCCAAACCCCCAAATCAATTTATGCTTTGCTGCAAGTGGCTCAGCCAGCTGCCACGTGAAAGGGAGGACACTGGACTGACCATAATGTTGTCTTACCAGGAAACTGAAGCTAATGCTGATGAAGCGATAGCTCTAACCACCAATTTATACAAGAGCCAAGGACTTGTGAAGGCCATCACCAAGTTCAGACCAGGGGGGAGCTTCGCAGTACCAGTAACCTTATTTCTTTATCTAACGTGACTGATGTTCAGTGGGAAAAGCGGATGGGGAAGAGGGAATTGTTATAGACTGAGAGAATCTTAATAGATGCATGAACCAAATGCAATCTATGAGTCTTGTTTGAATCCTGATTCAAGCCAACCTACTGTAGAAGGATATGTTAGAGAGAATCGGGTTAAATACTAAGGAATTAGCGTTAATTTTTTAGCATGTGTAATGCTGTGACAGTGTTATATACTGAAGTAAATTCAGACAACATGATATGATGTCTAGAATTTTCTTTAAAATATTTCAGAAAAAAAATTTCAGAATAAAAGATTTTAGTGAACAATATACACAAACATTTTGTGTCTGTTTGAACATTTCAGTGAGTAAAAAAGAAGTGGAAATGTTCCCACTAGCTGACTGAGCCCTGAAATTTCACCATTAGAGCTTTGTTTATCTAACTTAAGCCTTTCTATGCCTATAGTGTACAGCTTGTCCTGGGAGCGTGGTTTACCCTTCGGGAAAGTGACAGTAGAGAAGAACATTTCCTCAGTACAGAATATGGTAGGGTCACATGCAAAAAGATTTCAGGGTAAGGCAAGTTTGGAGAAGGCTGCATTGAACTAAGCCAAAGAGATTTCTTCAGAGCCTTGGTGATGCTAATATACACTGTGCCTCTTGGATGGGGATGGGCTATCATAATGCAGTGTGCCCCAGAATTATTTATTATGTGCTTCAAAGGAAATAGAAACTTTCAGTCCCTCCAAGGAAAATCAGAGTAAAGTTAGAAACCTGGGTTCCAGAACTGTTTCTGGTTACTCATTAGTCATTGGGTAGCCACTCAGACTCCATGCTGCACGAGCCTCAGTTTTTCTATCTGTAAAATGAACTTAGTATCACTTGCCACCTACCTCACAAGAATGTGACATGGCTTTGTATAGCATAAAGCCCAAGATTGAAGGATAAGTTGTGTGATTATTATTTGGTACCATTTTCTGAGACTTTGGTCCACAAACATTTCTTGCATGCAGCATGGCTCTGTCTGCAGGGTGCTGTCTAAGACACAGAGGTGGTAAGACAAGTTCCCTGTCCTTCAGGAACTCATGATGGAACTGAGGAAGCAATGAAAATACACAGGGAAGGGGGCTAGCAAAGCCATCTGGCCCGCGGGACAAATGAGCGGTTCAGAGGAAAGGGGGCTCATTCTTGGCTTGGGTGGTGTGCAAAGGCCACCTGGAGGAGGTAACCCTTGACCTGGCAGTCTGGGGCGGATTTAGATGGGCTCTTTCTTTGTTGGTTATGGATTACTCGGTTGGAACACTGCCCTCGCCTCCACACGCCCACATTCTGCAGCTGAGCACATAAACCTTGTTTGGATTTCGGTGCTATCTGACTTGGGGGCCCAAGTCCTTCCTATCCGGAGCTGGAGTAGATGCTCCCCCTGCCTAGCCCTCACAGCCACTCCCATCTTCTCTTCCATTCTGTCTCCACCCCCTTTTCTTCTTCCCACCAGGACCCAGTAAGGCTGGGATTACTCATCCTGCCCACACTCATTCAGTCCTGCCCTCTCTTTTCGGTTTTTTTTTTTTTAATGTATAAAAATATAGAAACCACAGGGACAAAGCAACAAAATGACTCAGACACCGAGGCCTTCATGTGGAAATGTTTATCATCATCATCATCATCATCATCATCATCATCATCATTGTATCACTCCTTAGGGCAGTGAGAGATGACAAACTCTGATGGAAACATTGGAAAAGGCTGGCAGTGGTTACTTGAGCGGAGGTGAGGGGACCTGAGGCACACCATGAAGCTGGCCCGGTTTCTTGGGTGCAGAGAGCTCTTTGGGGCCACTGACTCGCCTCACTGAGTGTGCATGGAGTTATTCAGGATGTGAACAGTAGGCATGAGCTCTTGCTACCTAAAAGTCCACATCACCCTTTAATTTGCACAGCAGAAATGAAAGAGAAGGCCCTAGAAAAGGATGGCACTGTGGTAGAGACCTCAACAAGGTGCATCCCATGCCCAGGTGCCCTGCTCTGGGCCATGCCTGGATTTAAAGACATGCCGGGGCATGCCTTGTCCTCAAGAGCCCTAGACAGAGCTTAGCTCCCTCTGAGCTTATTAGAAGGCTACACATAAGCTATTGCCAGTACTGATATTTTGAGAAAGGACTTACTCAGTGCCTGGCACAGAGTTGGCCCCCACTGTGGACTTGCACAGCAACCACAGAACCTTAGCTTTGAGCTCAGAGAGCCCTGATGTTGAGTTCTGGCTCTGCCACTTGGGGAAGGTGACGCAGTCCCCCTGAGCCTCGCTGTCCTCAAGTGTGACATGGGGAAAGTACATCTCCCTCCCGGGATTGTTGTAGGTGCAAAATGAGATGGCATGGACAGTTCTTGATCCAGTGAGCCCTCAACAACTTTTAGTTTTTGTCCCTCCCCACTCTGCCACTGAGGAGTAATAAGATACGGGGCGAGATACGCTGAGCCTCAGCTTCCTTATCTATTAAACGGAAATAGTTAGATTGCCTGTCCTACTGACACTAAAGCGAGAGTTTAATGGACAGCGTCAGTACAAACACTTCCAGGAGTACAAAGAGTCAAACACTAAAGATGCACGCATGTGTACTCATATGTACAAACCCACATACACAAACTGCACCCAGAAGACGGAAATCTCAGGGTGGAAAAATGTATTTGCATTGTAGTGCAGGTGGTCTGGGAGGGCGACAGGTCAGCACCAACTCTGGACTGGCTTGGGTTGTACTTTTGGTTGTTTTACTTTCTCAGAGGTTGTTTAGTTTCTTTTCCTTCTGCAGCCCCTCAGCAGAGTGTGGCTTGGGGCAGCAGCAGCGCCTAGCTCTGCCTGTCAGCTTTGCACGCCCCTGAACATGTCACTAACCACTTCTGCAGACACAAAAATGAAGGTTAGAAAATACCAGCAACAGGGCACAGGGGATCCAACAGGATGACGAGTTAAAGCCTTCCTACGTTGCAAAGTGGTGGTCAAATGGAAGAGGCCACTGGGCCTTCCAAGCTCAGTGGAATGAAAGGTTTAATAACGCTTGTTAATTGATCAATGTGTGCCCTGCCATTTTGGCTGCCTTTTGAGGAGATGGTGGTGATTATTTTTATATTAGAGAGAGACTTCTTAAAGAAGCCGTCTCTGACCCTGTGTTGCTTTTATGACTCAGAGAATATATCTTCTCTTCTCCCAGCCCTGGTGGATAACAGTCAGGTGGCCACTGGGACTGAGACCAGCCATCCATTTACCCACTTATTCTAATTAGTTTTGTAACTCAGCACTCACTCTGGGCTTTGATTTACGGTTAATGGTTCATCTTTAAATGAACACTTGTCTGGAATCTTCCATCAGTCAATGGCTGACTTTTAGGAAGTGGTGATATTGACCTGGCAGCCATGTAGTGAGTCCTGGAAAGTGAAATCTTTTTTTTTTGGTGGTCAGGGGGGTGGGGGCAGTATTTCCACTGCTTTTTCCCTACCAGGTACATCAAGAACCCCCCTCCCCTAAAAATACTCTCATTTTAAGGCTACGTGGTGTATGGAAAGAGCACAAGGCTGTGAGTCAGGAGATAGGCATTCTAGCCCTGCTTTGCCATGAACTCACTGTGTGCTGCCAACCACGAGACCTCGCTGGGCCCCAGGTTCCCATCTGATGGATGGGGCAGGGTTGGGAGGGGGTTCCTCCCCTGAGCCTCTGACTTACTTTGGACATCATTTGGGCCAGCCCAGCCAGGTGTATAGTAGGTATGCAGTAAATTTGAAAGATGTTTGTTCAAATTACAAAAATAATCACTGCTTTGTATCAGAAAAAAATAACAACATAGAAGTATTTAACTTCTGTGAGAGAGTGAAGGAACTTATGAAACCACCTCCCATCACCACAGCTCATCACTGTCTACAATTTAGGGAATTGCTATATCTGTAGCCGAATCCAAATCCATATCACTGTCTGTATCTATACTGTTACCATGGATCTGGAAAATAGATACATATTAAACAAAAATGGGATCCAACTAAATATTAGGTTCTTCAGCTTGTGTTTTCACTTAATGTCTTTAAAAAAACTGTTTATATATATGGCTGTAATTCTTTATAACATGGTTTTCTGTAATATGGATATAATTCATTAATCAGACAGATTAACTTAACCTCATTTATGGATATCTGGGTGGTAGCAGTAACTTTTAATTGATTTGCTGTTGGGCTGCCCCGCTTCTCCTCCAGGAAGGGATCAGAGAAGAGACAGGGAGGGGAAGAACATGTTCGCACAGCTGAAGCCTCCATCCTGAGCTGAGGGCTCTGTCCTCTCTCATCTCCCGCGATTCTTCTCCAAGTACTGTGGCTAAGCAATGCCAGGGTGTGGGGCGTTGCACCCCCAGAACTTTGGCACTGGAGCCAAAGCTGGGATCGAGACTGGGAACAGTGAGGAAGGCTCTGGGAGAGTGGGATGAGCAGTGGATCAGGTGTGCTCACGGCTGTGAGTCAGGGATCAGTGAGTTCACGGCAAAGTGGGCTGGAACTCCTATCTCCTGACTCACAGCCTTGTGCTCTTTCCATATACCATGTGGCCTTAAAATGAGAGTATATTTGTGGATCAAGTGTGCTGGTGGGGTCCTGAGAATTTGAACACTGCACTTGGTACAGTGTGGTTGTTCCTGGAACCACAGGGTATCAGGAACTGGGATGATGGTGATTCAAGGGTGGGTCATGGAGCAGACGTGGGCATAGCCCTCCAGAGAAGGGCAGGCCTCGAGTGGAACTGGCCTGATTCAGGTCCCAGGCCATCCAGCCTTCCTGATCTTTTCCACGAAGAGAGAGAGAGAGGCCAGGCCACTGTGACCAGCCTGAGCAGGCTGCCTGGCAGACCAGGCTTTCTCTGCGCTCTGTTCCCTCCTCCTCCAGGCCAGAGGCTGGTGACTCACCCTCCACTTTCTGGGCTGATGTGAGGGTGAGACCCCAGGCATGGCATCGTCTGCATCCATTTTTCTGAGAAGGCAGAAGGGAGCAATTTTTGATTCTTGCACCTGCAATACTTTGTGTTATTATTGCATTTCCTCTCGTGTTTAGTTGGATTTGAAGTTTGAATAGGCAAAGCATTAAAATCAAATGCTTTTATAGTGGTATACACTAAGATTTCTCACTCTCACCTCTGTCCTTTCCTACTCCATCCCTGCTCCTGTTGTCCCCATAGTGCTTATTTGTGCTAAAACACAGAAATTCAAGTACGTATTCTTAGTTTTCCATTTTACCCTATAAAACATAGCCTATTCTATACTTTGTACTGTACCTTGCTTTTTTATTTCCTTAACTATGTATCCTGGAAATATTTCCTTATTAGTATAGAGTACTTCTTTAGCTTTTTTTTTTTTTTTTTAAATCACTCTGTAGTATTCCACTATATGCATGAACAAAGTTTATTTAACCAGTTCCCTATGAAGGGACCGACTTGGGTCATTTCCAGTTTTTTTGCTGTTAAGAACAATTCTACAATTCGATATCAATCTGAACTATTTTGTTGTATGTGTGTGTGTTTTTAATTACAGACCACCCCAAATCTTTTTTAGAAGTAGGTAGAGGCTGGGTACAGTGACTTATGCCTGTAATCCCAGCCCTTTGAGAGGCCAAGGCGGGCAAATCACTTGAGGTCAGGAGTTTGAGACCAGCCTGGCCCACATGATGAAACCCTGTCTCTACTAAAAATACAAAAATTAGCTGGCCATGGTAGCATGCACCTGTAATCCCAGCTACTTGAGAGGCTGAGGCAGGATAATTGCTTGAACCCAGGAGGTGGTGGTTGCAGTGAGCCGTGATTGTGCCACTGCACTCCAGACTGGGTGACAGAGCAAGACTCCATCTCAAAAAAAAAAAAAAAAAAAAAAAGAAGTAGGTAGGGTATGCATTATCTGGAAACAGATAAGCGAACAAGACTTTGCTCCCAGATCCTTATGCTGTGTCCCCCAGCACTTTAACTGAAATGTTTGCCAAGATACAGTGTCCTTTGCTTGCCTTCCTGGGCTGTTAGAAATAGTCTTTGCTGTCATTTCCTGTGGTGGTTTTGGTGAAGACTTATGGGTCCTGAATCCAGTGGTAGGAGTGGCCATGGCTTGCCCTAGTCAAAGGATGGCTTCCAGTCCCTGATCTGCAGCTGGTGAACTAGGTGACCCTCCACAAGCCCTTCCCTCACCTGTCATGCAGGTGAGCTACATGACCTGAGATACTTTCCCATGCTGACATTCCATGGTTTAAATCCTCAGGCCTTGGATATCAAACAAAAGTCACTTTCCCAACCTGGGGCCTTGTGCTGGCATTTCTTTACCTCTCTGGGTAGCTGGAGCACTTTCTTCAATGTGAAATCAAAGCTTTGATGAAGCGGGCCTGTATGTGGTAATAAAATGATGCCCATGTGCACATGCCTATTACTCAGTAAGTACATTCACTTTGCTGCAGATTTGTGAAGGCCTTTCATTGCTAGTGCATGAAAAAGGGGTATTTCACACATGTTTCACATTAGCCCTGTGATTTAGCTTCTGAGTGAATAAGAATCAATGCAATGGCCAATTGCCACCAGCGATCCCCTTTACATTGTATTACAGGCTGCTACAGTCCCACCTTTGACTGTGATCTTGTCAGACCTAATAAGGTAATAGTAATAACAACTTAGATTTCCATTGTGTGGGCTCTTCTCCTCCAAGGCATTCCTGCTGCCTGTGTGCCTTCTTTGTTTTCTATCTGTGCTTGTCCAGGGTGTGTCTGAGTCAGTTAGGGTCCTCAAAGTGAGTTTCATCTTAGAAAGAGGTCTCAGGATCACTTATCAATTAATCAGTTAGTAGACCAATCAGTCATTCAATCCCATGTTACCATGCACAGCACCCTTCAAACTCAGTGTGGCCAAAGGGAGCTCCTGACATAGTCCCCAAGCCCTGGGAACTGACTCTGTCCTGTAAACAGCTCCATTGTCCTCCTGTCCATCAACCCTGCTTCCACACACCCTCTCACATCACATCCACGGTGGCTCTGCCCGCTCTGTGTATTAATGCCTCTGGACTCTGCCGCTTCTCTCTGCTCCTCAGTCGTCATGTGGTCCAGCTCACCACCACCCCCCCTGCACCAGCCCAGACAGCGCCCCCTGCATTTCCTGCCACCATCCCCAGCCCAACACAGTCTTCACACAGCACACAGGAATTGCTCCGCTAAGTATGTTTATCTGAGCATGTCGTTCTCTTATTTAAACTCTCTCATAGCCTCTTCTTGCTTTCAGGATAAAGGCAAGAAATTTTTATCAGGGCCCACAAGGTCCTGTTCACCTCATCAGCCTCCTCTAGCATCTTCTTCTCTTTTAGTTTCTCTGCCCTTATGTACTCATCACCTCCCAAAGGCCCTAATCCCATCACCCTAGGGATTAGGGTTTCCACATGTGAATTTTGGGGGTATCCATACATTCAGACCATAGCATCACATTTGTAAACAAATGTCTCATTTATTTACAATTGTAAATAGATGTTTAATTCCTAATCCGCCTCCTCACTGGAGGGTAAACTGCATGCCTCATTGACACCTGAACCCCAGATCCTGGCTCAGCACATCATACTCTGTTCCCTTTTAGGGTGGTGTGCACACTGCTCTTTTGGGGTGATGGCCTTCCTCGCCTTCTCCGGGTTGATTCCAGCTCACCCAGCAGACAGCAGCTAGATGGTCCCTTCCCTGGCCCTCTGGGCTGGGTTGGGTCCCTGTTTACAAGCGTCTTAGTCCATTTGGACTGTGGTAACGATAGCATAGACTGAGAGTTCACAAACAACAAATTTGCTGCTCATGATTCTGGAAGCTGGGAGGTCCAAGATCAAGGTGCCAGCAGATTTGGTATCTGGAGAGGACCCACTTTCTCATAGATGGTGCCTTCCCGTAGTGTCTTCACTTGGTGGAAGGGTCAAGGCAGCTCTCTGGGACCTCTTTTAAAAAGGCACTAATTCTATTCATGAGGCTCTGCCCTTCTGACCTTATCACCTCCCAAAGGCCCTAATCCCATCACCATTGCGATTAGGGTTTCAGCATATGAGTTTTGGGGGTATACACACATTCAGACCGTAGCATCACAGTTGTAAATAAATGTCTCATTTATTTACAGTTATAAGTAGATGTTTAACATCTGCCTCTTCACTGGAGGGTAAACTCCACACCTCATTGACAACTGAATTGCCGAATCCTGGCTGACTGCACAGCCTACAGTAGGAGCATGTTAAACCACTGGATGAAGGAAGGTGTGAGCAAGCTGTGTCCTAAAGGGGCAGGGAAATACAAAGAATACAGGACCCCCAGTGAACTCTCATTTTGTAGCAGCAAAATCAAAAGGATGGCAAAGTCATAGAACTGCAAAGGACTTTGGTGGTCATCTGAGGCCTACTCCCTGCTTTAAGGGAGGGAGTACAGACCATGGATAAGACCCACGTGGGTGAGACCACGGGGTCTGGAGTCAAACTGCGTTGTCTTGTTGTGTGCTCCTGAGCAAGTTGCCTAACTTCCCCCAGGCTCAATTTCTCCAGCTGTAAAATAGGGACCAAGCCTTCCCCGGAGGAATGTTGTGAGGATTATATAAGAAAATCCTCAGAAGGCACTTAGCATAGTACCAGCCCTGTACAAATATTGGCCAGAAGGTGACACTGAAGCCCAGTGAGACCTCCTCACGAGACCATACCATTCCTTAATGCAGAGCCTGGCTTTCTTTTTCTTTTAATTGATATTTTGTTTTACTTTTTTATTTCCATAGGTTTTTGGGGAACAGGTGGTGTTTGGTTAAATAATTAAGTTCCTTAGTGGTGATTTGTGAAATGTTGGTGCACTCGAGCAGTATACACTGAACCCAATTTGTAGTGTTTTATCCCTCACCCTTCCCACCCTTTCCCCCGAGTCCCCAGCGTCCATTGTATTATTCTTAGGCCTTTGCAAGCTCACAGCTTAGTTTCCACTTACGAAAGAGAACATATGATGTTTGGTTTTCCATTCCTAAGTTACTTCACTTAGAATAATAGTCTCCAGTCCCATCCAGGTTGCTATGAATGCCATTAATTCATTCCTTTTTATGGCTGAGTAGTATTCCGTCATATATATATATATATACACCACAGTTTCTCTGTCTACTTGTTGATTGATGTGTATTTGGGTTGGTTCCACATTTTTGCAATTGCGAATTGTGCTGCTGTAAACATGCGAATGCAAGCATCTTTTTTGTATAATGACTTCTTTTCCTCGGAGTAGATACCCAGTAGTTGGATTGCTGGATCAAATGGTAGATCTACTGTTAGTTCTTTAAGGAATCTCCACACTGTTTTCCATAGTGGTTGCGCTAGTTTACCTTCCCACCAACAGTATAGAAGTGTTCCCTTTTTACCACATCCATGCCAACATCTATTATGTTTTGATTATCAGAGCTTGGTTTTCTGAACTGGCCACCGGCTGAGCTCTCAGAAGCGCTGACATGGTCCTTGCCCTGCAAAGGTCTCCCGTCACATTGCGATAGCACAGTGTTGCTTAGCCAGGGTAATTTTGCCCACCCTCTTCCAGGGAACATTTGGTGGTGAGCTCTGGGACTGTCCCAGACTTGGGAGGGGAGTGCTGCTGGCATTGAGTAGGTGGAGGTCAGGGATGCTGCTAGACATCCTGCAATGCCTGGGACAGCCTCCCTTCCTCTCCCCACCTGACACAGCAGGCCAGAGTGTCAGTGCTGAGACTGAGAAATCCTGCTTAGGGTTTCTAGGAGGGCTATGGGCAAGCCAAGTCCACTGGAAACTAATCCGATGAAGGCCATCGTCTCTAAGGAGGACAGGAGGCAGCTAGGAAGCCTCTATCTAGGGAAAATGGCCTCTCTTGTTTGGGGCTATGCAGGGATGGAGGCCTAGAGATAGAACTTAGAGGCAGGTGTGAATCAAAGGAGCTGTTTGGAGCAAAGAGAAAATATAATAGGGGAAGCCTGATCCGATGTGAATGGGATCTGGGGAGTAAGAGTAATTTCTCTGAGTGTTGGCTTTGCCAGAACCTTACAGACATCAGCATCCACCCCTCCCTCTATCCCATTTACCAAAGGGCCTCTAGCTTATTGGAGATTGAGATGGGGGTGCTCATGCAGAGATCCTGCTCTCGGCTGGGGCAGATCAGCATGCAGCCTGCACCGTGCAGCCCATCTGCAGTGGCTCTGTGAGCAGGCTGCCGAGGCTGGCTGCCCTTGGGAGGTGTGAGGATGCAGGGGAGGTGTAAATCACACTCCATCCAGTTTCCCCACCCCTAGCCCAGCACCATTTTCACCTAGGGAAAGTCTAATAAAAATGCATCCCAAGTCCTAGTCCTAAAGGAACAAGGATGGGGACGGGGAGGAGTGGGGGAGGGGAAGCAATCCAGTGCGGCTTTGATTACATGTATCGGAGCTGCAGGGCTTTTCTGGCCTTAGAAGCAGCCTGGGGAAGCTGGTGGTCCTGGGTATCCACTCAACTCTCCAGGCTGCGAGGTGGCCCTGCAAAAAGTCCCCAGTTTCCAGCCCATCATGTAAGGTAGGTGGGTACATGCTCTACCCAGCACAGTGCCTGCCAGCATGGGTATAGTCAGCTCATCTCTGGGCCGAGCGAGCCCTCCAGAGGTGCCTCATGTCTGTAGAGGATGCACCAGCCAGGGCTTTGTCTAGGAGAGCAAGCAGATGAAGGGAGGTTTGTGGCATGACGCACCCACCAGGGAGAGGGACAGGGAGCTAGACCAAGCCACCTGAGCAGTGGTTCCCTGCCCTGGATTGCATGTTAGAATCACCTGGAAGCTTTGAGAAAATTCCAGCGCCGAGGCTGTATGCCAGATCTATTATAACAGTCTCGGGGGTGAGACTCAGGCACCAATAATTTATGAATTTCTCTAGATGATTTCAGTGGGCAGCCAAGGTAGAGAACCACTGACGTTAAACCTAAACCTTCCTGGGCTCCAACAGTCCGGCCACATTGAGGCCTATAATGAAGACACAACAGGATCCTTGGTTGAAACTCAAGGGGGCAGTCATGGGGCTGGCAGACCCTGGGTGGGGAAGGACAGTCAGTGCCCTGGCCGCACAGATGGTCAGGGTTTCTGGTCAGGCTGGCTGTAGGAGGACTTGGGAAGGAACATGTGGAATCAGAGGTGGTGGCTGCCTGAGCCAGGGTCTGAGGAGCAGGGCCGCGGCTGCCAGCGCACTTCCTGCAGCTGACAAGTGCCCTTGAGAGCTGCAAGGGAGGGAAAGAGACAGGAAGTGCCCACTGGGCTTGGCCTCTGATGTAGCATTTAGGGGAGATTTTGTATTGCATATCTGGCCTTGGCTGTCAGCTTGGGAGCCCCTAGCAGAGCAACAGCTGTGTCATCATGATATCCAGGGTTTGGCCACTTCTCACCTCTTCCACTGTCATCTCTCAGGTGCTGGCAGCCGTCACCTCTCACCTGGATTAGTACAATAGCCTGCTGATTGGCCTCCTAGCCTCCACCCCCAGCTCTCCTAGGTGGAGCGGCCAGCAGGATCCTCTAACATGTGTCAGATGTTTCCTACCTTGCTGAGAGCCTTCCAGTGCCCCCTCTCCACCATGTCACTCCATCGATGCCAAGTCCCCACAGCAGCCTGCAAGAGCCAAACGACCTGCTCCATCTTCCCACCTACCCATCTACCCACTTCCCCCTCACTCCACTCCTGCCACACTGAACCCACCCTGTGCTAGCGCATTCTTGCCTCAGGGCCTTGGCCTGGGATATGCATTTTGCCTGGAAGCTTGGCCTCCAGAACCCTCATGACCCCTCCTTCTCCTTCTCCACTTCGCTTGCATATCCCTTTCTCGGTGAAGCTTTCTCTGCCTGTCTACTTCCTGTCGCCTGAATCTTCCTCATTTCTCTTCCTAACACACTTGGATATCAACATCTTATCTTTTGCTTACTCTTGTCTCCCTGCACTGGAATGTGAGCTCCCAGAGGCTGGGAATTTTTTTTTTCTATTCTATTCACTGATGTAAACCCAGGGCCCAGACAGTTTCTAGCCTGCAACGGTCACTCTGTGTATTTGTTTCTGTTTTCCCTGCTTTTGAACTATCAGTATTTAACCACAATAATTGGCCTGTGACAATCTCTTTATTGGTCTGTGCATGGGCTGCCTTTATTTAATCATGTATTTACTTGGTTGTTTTTATTAATGTAATAAGCACCCAAGAGCCCACTGCCCAAAACAAAGGTAGGATTGGACAAAAGCCTACATCCAAACATTCCCGGGCCTCCCAAGGCAACCATTTTATTCCACTTACATATATTACTAAAAATATACATTTTATTATAATTACTTTTAGCCTTATTCAAAGCCTGTTATGCTGTATGTAATCACTGTAGCCTTTTTCACTTAATAATGTATTCAGATCCACCTACACTGTTGCATGTGCCATGGTGCTTTCCTTTTGACTACAAAAAACATGTGGGGAATGAATATTTAGCATTACGTCCCCCCCAGTGCCAAGGTCATAATCGTAGCTAACATCGATTAAGTACTTTCTCTGTGTGAGGCACTCTGCTAAGTGTTTTTATTAACCCCATTTAACAGATGGGAAAACTGAGACACAGAAGGTAAGCAGTTGGCCCAGGATCACACCCATATGGCTTAAAGGGGCAGAGGCAGGATTTGAACTCACATAGTGTGTGTGGCTCCAGAAAACTTGCTTCTAAGCCTGTACTGTGCTGTCTCTCTAAATGAACACGTGAATGAGCTCACGCGCACACTTACCCAGACTGCCAATACCAGAGGAAGCCCCACTGATTTGGTTACAGATCAAGGTTACACACACACACACACACACACACACACACACAGAGGCATTCTGGCATCGTTCATGAATACTCGTTAATTGACACAAAATTTATGGTAGGAGAAAGCGACCTTCCTGTCTGATGCTTGCTAAAATCTTTCTGTCTCCCATCGTCCTCTGTCCATCTCTCTATTAAAATAAAATGCAGCTGGACCTTGTGCTTACAGGGATGAGGGCTCAGAACCTACTCCAGCAGGCTGAGCCCTTGGGCTTGATTGCCAGGGGGAGGGGAACAGGCTGGAACCTGTGACATGCTGGCTCTGGGAAGAAGGGGCCTTCTTGGGCCCCCTCCACACCAGGGCCCCAGAAGATGGCAGGGGCCTCACTCAGGAGTGCCCTTCTTGGGGAGAGACCCTTTGAATGTTAGGAACCAATGAAAGTGGTGAGGAGCCTGAAAACTGGGCACAGGATTCAGCAAACAATAGATGCTATTGAGAACAATCGCCCCTGCCCCAGGGGGTGTATGCAGCAGGGCCAAGTTCAGGCAAATAAGTGAACACTGTCGAGGCTTTGGGCCCAAGCCCAGTGTTGGGCTCCTGTGAGCTAGGCTGGACCAGAGGGAGGACATGGGCCGCAGATGCGACCCTCCTAGTGTGAGGAACAGCCTGTCGCCATGCCAGCACTGATTCGAAGCCTGGGACAGCCTGGGTCTGCAAGGAGCTGTGTGGAACTTGCCTCCCTGACCAGCCGAGAAGGCAGAAGGGCCTCTCCAGGAAGCCAGAAGCCCAAGAACCAAGTAGGTGGGCCTCTAGTCCAGAGGCTTCATCTGGAGGGATGGGGGCAGGGGAGGACTTGTGAGGGGGGCTGGTTCCCAACCAGTCCCATGGGAAGAAGAGAGGAAGAAAACAGAAGTGAGTTTTGGTTTGTTTGTTTTTTATTTTTATTTTTATTTTGCAAGTGACATGTTCTGCTGGTATCTGTAGGGGATGGCAGAGAGCAGAAGACAAACAGCTGGGCCTCCGCAGGTCACAAGTCCACCTCAGCCCTCAGTTTCCCCATCTAGAGGGCCTGGAAGCGTTTGGAGCTGAGGGCGCATGTGGCAACTGAAGGGCTGGGGCTATAGCTGGTGCGCGCATGCGCTTCAGTAGGGCCCCTGGGATGGGTAGGGTGTGAGGAAGGAGGCAGGGGTCCTCCAGCAGAGGGGAAAGGTCTGCTGAATGTCAGACGAGCTGTCTCAACCCAGGCTGCATGTGAGAATGCGAGCTGTCTCAACCCAGGCTGCATGTTTCAGAAGCTCCCTGGGAGCTTCTGATTCTGATGCCCTGGCTCACCCCAGACCTACAGGGTCAGAATATCTGGGGACAGACCTGGGATCTGTATGTTTCAAAACCTCCCTAGGTGATCCTTTTTGTCAGCCAGGATTGAGAACCACTGGCTCTGCCCTCAGTAGCTGCAGGACCTGGGGCATTGACTTGTATTGCGTATAAGCTGGAGATGGTAATAGTATATGTCACATCGAGGCTGCTGTGAGGATTCACTGAGATGCCATGTGTAAAGCTTGGCACGTGGCACCCACCTAGGAGGAACCTATCCAATCAGCCGAAAACACCGGTGCCTCCCTGTACTTTGCAAACAAGCTCTCGACCTAGCATCCTCAGAGCGACGGCATCGGGGACACAGGACATTTGGGAAGACGTTTTGTTTCTGGAATCAGATTGGGGTGAGGCTGGCCTAGGGAGCTGGGTCAAAACGGTAGGCACTGCCTCGTGCCAGAGACTGAGGTCAGGGCTGAGCTGAGGCACAAGTTGAAGATCCTGCTCCACTAAAGGCTTTAGCTTTGGCTGTGATGTCTGGCTAGGAGCAGTTTTTAGCCAAACTGCTGAAAGGCCCATATTTTTTGAGTGTCTTTTTTTTTTTTTTGAGACGGAGTTTCACTCTTGTCACCCAGGCTGGATTGCAGTGGCGCGATCTCGGCTCACTGGGTTCAAGTGATTCTCCTGCCTCAGCCTCCCGAGTAGCTGGGATTACAGGCGCCCACCATCACACCTGGCTAATTTTTGTATTTTTAGTAGAGACAGGGTTTTGCCATGTTGGCCAGGCTGGTACTGAACTCCTAACCTCAAGTGATCCCCTGCCTCAGCCTCCCAAAATGTTGGGATTACAGGCATGAGCCGCTGCACCTGCCTTGTTGAGTGTCTTTTATGTGCAAGACAAGTTTGCATGTATTGTTTCACACAATTCTCACAGCAACCATGTGTGATGGATACACGTATCCCCATTTTACAGGGTCAGAAACTGAGGCCCAGGGAGGTGTGGCAACTTGCTCATCATCATGTAGAACGAGGTATCTTCATTGCCTCCTGTGTTAGTCCTATAAAGGAATACCTGAGGCTGGGCAATTTACAAAGAGGCTTATTTGGCTCACAGTTCTGCAGGCTGTGCAAGCATGGCTTATTTGGCTTATGGTGAGGCCTCAGGAAGCTTTTACTTATGGCAGGCAAGGGGAGCTGGCGTATCAGATGGCAAGAGAGGGAGCAAGAGATGCCAGGCTCTTCAAAACAACCAGCTCTCCTGTGAACTATAGAACAAGAAGTCACTTATTGCCAAGGGAATGGCACAAAGCCATTCATGAGAAATCCACTCCCGTGATCCAACACCTCCCACTAGACCCCACTTCCAACACCGGGGGTCACATTTCAACGTAGGTTTGAAGGGGATAAACATCCAAACTATATCACCCCCATGCTGCAGCAACCTTCCTGCTACCATCACAGCCTGTGTTTGCCTGCTCAGGCTGGGGGTTGGGGGTGGAGAAGGAGTGGTGGGGAGATGGGGTCTGGGCTCTTCAGACACCCGTGACCCCATTTCAGGCAGCTCCTACTCCTAAACCCATACATGGAAGGCTCATTCTTTTCAAAGTCCTTTAAAACAAAAACGAAAACAAATCCCTTCTATTTTCCATGAAGATTTTTAGTAACATTCTTTTGGAAATTCCAATTCTGTTTTGTCTGTAAGGAAGGGAAAACATGAGCAAGGGAGTGTTCTTTTAAACCCAGCAGGAGCCGGGTGTCCAGGTGGTTGATGGTGTGAGCCAGGGTCCGGGCGGGAGAGTGGGAAGCCTGTTGCCAGGTCTCTAGGGCTGGAGAGTTGATGTTGCGGCTCCCTGAAGAAAAGAGGAGTGAGGACAGTGAAAATTGCTGATCCTTTCTTACGGGGGCTGGGCGCTTCCTGTGCTTAGGTAGACCTGAAGGGCTATCCTCCATCCACAGGGCCTCTCCAAGGCCTTGATTATAAATCTTTCCAGTTGAGTTTTGCTTTAGGGGAAGGGGGCAAGAAGCTAACTGAGATCCCTAAGTATCAGAGCTGGACAGGTCCATTGAGTTCACCAGCCTGGAGATTCTCTGAACAGTTGGATGGGGTGGGAATGGGGGTGGAGCACAACTGCGCAGCTCCCTGGAGAGGCTGATCTCTCCATGCCCATGAGGAGCCAGCCTTCCTACCGGGAGTGTGGGATTTGGGGCTGAACACAGGCTCCGTCTGGTCTATCTGCTTACCTCCCACTTTGCCCAAAATGAGGAAACTGAGGCCCAATGTGGGAGGTGCTTCTTGGGGGTCCTGAGGCTAGCATGTGGCAAAGCTGGGGCCTCCTGAGTACCAGGCCAGTGCTCTTTGCACTCAAACCAGGCAGGTTGCAGAGAGCAGGAGGAGAAACTGACGACCTTGGACATCATGAGTCCCTGTGAGGAGGACCTTCACTCTATGTGAATCCAAATACACGATCCCTCAGGTTTGCTTTCCTCACTAGATCACAGAAAACCTTCTGCCATTTCCCTGTGTCCTATTGGGGTTTTGAATTTTCAAAAAATCCCCAAGTCCTGTGAGCCTCATCCAGCGTTGGTTTTGCCAATTTACCCCCAGCAAACTCCAGCTGTTGGTGAGCTCCTCTCAATTGGTGCTCCTCTCAGGGTCAGCTCTCTAGGTACCTGCTTTATGCAGAAGTTGCTGCGTTCTGAGTGTCTCAACTCCACTGGCTTCTGAAATCACACACATAATGTCCCAACTCTAATTGGCACTCATGAAGGCATTCCCCAGGCAGATTGGGGTAGGCTTTGACAGCCCGAACAGAGGATAGAGGCTGCCATGCCCATGGTCACTATGCCCTCTGCAGAGGGCTCCTTTCATCCAAAGGGGCTGTGCAGACCCCAGGCAAGGAGGGGGAGCTGAGGGAAACCCATTAACAGCCGGCTCAGGACTCCCCTGCTGGCTGCAAACAATGCCTGCCTGCCTGCTTGTGAAGCACTTGGAAAATGGCTCATTAAAAATGAAAGCCAGGGTCGGGGCAGGCACCTCGGGTGGCCTGCAGCCTGCACCCTTCTCCCAGCTGTCAGCAGTCTCTAGGGGATGGGCTGGCCTGGAGAGGTGGGGGCAACAGTGGGCTCTTCCTCCCCTGGTCTCCAAGGAAGCTCAGCTGGAGAGCCCTTGCCGAAGGGGATTTCTGGAAGAGGCTGCTGTGTCTTGTGCCTGATTGGGGATACAGTACTGCCCATACCTGCCACCTCCCATCATCCTATGCACTAGTCCCAGCAGCTCTTGGCCACTATATGCAGTGACCCCACCCTTTTGTCTCCTCTCTGGGCTCTCCTACCCTTTTCCTCCTTCACTGGACATTTGAATTTCAGATAAGCAATGAGAAGTTTAGTAAATGTATATCCCACATATTGCACAGAACATACTTACACTAAAAAGTTACTTGTTGTTTATCTGAAATTCAAATGTAACTGAGCATCCTGTACTTTTGTTTACTAAATTTGGTAACCCTATTGTGTTAGTTCATTCTCACGTTGCTACAAAGGAATACCTGAGACAGGGTAATTTATAAAGAAAAGAGGTTTAATTGTCTTACCATTTTGCAGCCTGTACAGGAGGCACGGTGCTGGCATCTGGTTCTGGTGAGGCGAAGGCAACAGAGAGCCATCATGTCACATGCCAAAGCTGGAGCAAGAAGAGAAGGGGGTGGTCCTAGACTCTTAAACAACCAGATCTCACACCAAGGGGATGGTGCTAAGCCATTCATATTCTGCCCATGATCCAGTACCTCCCACCGGGCCCCACCTCCTACATTGAGAATCACATTTCAGCATGAAATTTGGAGGGGATGCACATCCAAATCATGTTACTCACCCACAGAGAAATCTCCCCACATTAGGGCTGGGTCCAAGTGGGATGAAATCTGTATTCTGTGGCTTCTGTCCTCCGCAAGACCAGCTCTACTTACCCATGCCCTGGAGACTGCAGTTAAAACACGCAGGTTGTGACTGAGTTGACACGGGGCAGGGCAGAGACTCTACATTTCTAGCAATCTCCCAGGCCAGTGCTAATGAGCTCTTAACAAGGCCTATGCAGCTGGTCCAGGGACCATACTTGGAGTGACAAGGAACTAGAGCAGTGATTGCAGGCTGAACATCAGGACTGTTGGGGAGTAGGGGAGAGGGGTTTAAAAACGCTCCTGCCTGACCCCCACAATTCGGATCTAATTTGCCTGGACAGGGCCTAAGCACCAAGGTGATCTAATTCCCAGGCAGGCTTGAGAACCGCTGCCCTAGGCGCACTCTTAGCAACTTCTGTCTGCACTTGCTGGCCTGAGGCCTCTGGGTTTTGCTAGATACTGCTTAGATTCACTCCCAACTCCAGGGGTTCCATTTCCTATGAATGATTCCCCTGGAGCTGAGCATGACAGCCACAACTGGCCTGGAAAGCAGAAATCCTAGCTTTGAGTCCATGCATTGAATACTGTGCCATCTTGGATAAGTCACTTAATCTCTCTGAGCCTTAGGTCCACACTTACAAAGAGACGAGAGGAGTGATAGTTATAACAAAAGGAGGATCAGATGAACAGGACCTGATGCAAGAGCTTCTTGGGTCCATAATCAGGCATGGGAATATCAGATGAGATGATGACAATAGGAACTGAATGAAGAACTATTACATTTAGCATCGGCCTCTGTGGTCAAGAAGGTTCACGTGGAATCAGTTACTATGTATTGACATCCCTGCCCCCTAGCATCGTGGAAAAGCTTGTCCTGTTCACCACAGCCCAAGATATAACTCCGTTCTCACATTATGGCTGACACACAGTAGGTGTTCAAAGCACACTGTTGAACCAACGATTGAGACACTGTTTCAGAAGCCTGGGACAGCTGGGCTCCTAGGGACACAGCACGTGGCAGGACCTATGCCAGGGACTCTGCTGAGCTTGTTAATTCTAACAGCATTGCTGTGAGGTAGGCACTATTATTATCTCTGTTCTTCACATGAGGCACAGAGAATTTAAGTAGCTTGTCCAAGGTCCCATAGCTGGAAAGCAGCAGAGCCGGGATTTGAACCCGGGCAATCTGACTCTAGAAGTCATGCTGGTGAACATTGCCCTTTATAGCCTCTTAGAAATTAAGAGCCAATGAGCATTAAACCGTGATAGAAGAGTCTTTGCTTGGATACTTGCTGGAGGGGTAAAATAGAGTCCTGACACAAGGGATGATATGACTCATTGTAGTGCTGTGGGGTGGCCAGCAAAGGTCAGGAGGGGAGCTTGACAAGCCTTCTGGGGTTTGGGGTAGGTAATACTGAGCAGGCAGGATTAACAAGAGTGCCAGCTGCCTGGATGGCCTCAAGAAGACCCCTGTGGGCTGGGAACCATGGGAAGCAGGCCGGCTGGTAGCAAGGCCCAGGAGGGGACTGGATCGCCAAGATGTGACCAAAGCCCAGGCATGTGAGCCCAGCACGTGGGCACTGCCTGAGACCTCCTTTCATGTGCCCTGAGCAGGGACAGGCTGCACGTGTAGATGAAGGTCAGGTATTGGCTCCCTTCTAAGGGGGTCAGACCTAGCTTCACAGAGGAGGAAACCCTCCCTCTATCCCTGAGAGATGGACAGAAACTGGATAAGCAGATGGCAGGTCAAAGATGTCTTAAGTAGATGGGAGAATAGCAGAAGTACAGAGATTCTTGCCTTGGAAGAGTATCTAACTGAGAAATTTCCGGAATCAAAGCAGGCTTGTTGGGGAGAAATATTTGGTCTAAAATGGCTGCTTTTTCTACTTGTTTTTGTCTTCTTGATGAAGAAAAATCCAAATAAGAGCAAATTTTTAGTGGAATAACTTTGATGTCTTTACTGTCAGCCATACATGCCCTTGGGACCCCCAGTGGTCCTAGGACTTCCCTTCAAGGTGTCAGGTAAGACCACAGATTTACTGTGAGATGTATCTTAATGTGAGTCCCATCCCAGTCACTGAATAGCTATATTATTGGGCACATTGCTTTACCTCTCTGAACCTCAGTTTTCTCATCTGTTGTATCAAGACTCCCCTGTCCATTGTAGGATATTGAGCAGCATCCCTGGCCTCTTACCCATTAGATGCCAGTAGCAACCCCCTCTTACCGAGTTAGTGACAACCAAAAATGTCTCCAGACATTGTCAAATGTCCCCAGGGTGGCATATTGCCCATAATTGAGAGTGACTGTAACAGACTCTGGCTGCTTCTTAGGCAGAAAAGGCTAACTTTCTTTCATTCATTTTTAAATTTCTTCATTCAGCAGATATTTACTAAGCACCTTCTGTGGCACTGTGTGCTGGGCACTGGGAGATTTGGTGCTGAGCAAGACGAGCCATGTGCCCTCAAGCAGCTCCCACCATGGGCAGGGAGGGAGTGAGAAAGACAAGAGAACAGACTTCTACTGTATCTTGGGATCTGCTGCCTTAGGAAACAGATGGTGCTATGGGAACATGAGAAATAGATGCCTACCCCTGGGTTTTGGTGGAGGGGTGGGGAATCTGGATCCGAGGTATCACAGAGTACTGACTGGCAGGGGGCAGGAATCCCTCCATTTCTGTTGTCAATTGAATAAATCTGGGAATGGTGAGCAAAGACTGCACATGGCGTAATTTACTGCCCAAATCGGCTGAAAAGATGTGCACACATCTGTGACATAGAGGGGCAGTTACTTTGTGTTGCCATTTGGAGCCAGGCAGCCAGGGGCCTGCTGATGTGTCTCCTTGAAAGGCCAAAATGTAGAGGACAAGTGAGTTGATAGGTCTCCCCACAAAGAGAATGCTATTGCTGCCAGCCTGAATTGCCAAGTGAAATGTGCTCCCATCTCAGACTCCCCAGAACATGGGAGAGCTGAGCTAGGGGAGACCAGGGAACAAGAAACCCCTGGGCTTTGAGGCAGATGCACTCCCAAATGTGTTCTGAACAAAAATCCAGCGAAGCAGTTTGCCTTTCCAGGCCTGTACGCTTGGGTTACGGCCCCTTCCCTTGGCATTCTGAAATAAGGCTGCTCACCATCCTCAGGGGACACACACACACACACACACACACACACACACAAAGAAAAAAGTCTTTCACTGGTCGTTTTAAGCACGAGGAAAGACAGAAAGGCTGTTTGTTCCAATAGTAGACTTTCTTTGGAAGTCTTGGACGTAGCTGTTTTTTTTTGTTTGTTTGTTTTTTTAACCTGAATCCACTACTTGTATTTCTGGTTTTAAAATCCAGACTTGCACGCACAGCCTGGAAAACAGAAAGTGGAAAGGATTGTTTTCACTTACACAGGAGAGGTGAGAAAGGAAAGCTCCTCAATAACCTAATAATAATAACAGTGATTTTTAAAATTCGATAATGAAAAATAGGAACCAATTTTTAAAATTTTTTATTTGTATTTATTTATTTTTTTTTGAGACAGAGTCTTACTGTCACCCAGGCTGGAGTGCAGTGGTGTGATGTTGGCTCACTGCAAGCTCTGCCTCCTGGGTTCACGCCATTCTCCTGCCTCAGCCTCCCAAGTAGCTAGGACTACAGGCGTCCGCCACGACGCCCGGCTAATTTTTTTTT
>NW_012109474.1:1154483-1175614 GCF_000951045.1 Mandrillus leucophaeus | reverse complement strand
GCTCACCACAACCTCCACCTCCCGGGTTCAAATGATTGATTCTTCTGCCACAGCCTCTGGAGTAGCTGGGACTACAGGCATGTGCCACAATGCCCAGATAATTTTTTGTAGTTTTAGTAGAGACAGGGTTTCACCATGTTAGCCAGGATGGTCTCGATCTCCTGACCTCGTGATCTGCCTGCCTCGGCCTCCCAAAGTGCTGTGATTACAGGCGTGAGCCACCGCGCCCAGCCAGGAACCAATTTTTGAGGGCTCACTATGTGCCAAGCACTCGACATTTGCAACTCTTACCAGATCTCGGCAATTAGAACTCACGGTACCATTTCCTAGGGGAGAAACTTAAAGTTGCCCAACTAGAGTGTTTGGTGCAGCCAGGATTCAGATCTTGGGTCCGAAAACAAATGAGAAAAATAAGGTAATGTAGTACATTTTTTATAAGATTCAGTTTATCTCTCTTAAAGGGGTTGTCCTTTATTCTGAGATTTACATTCTTCCAACATTTTTGGCAATAAGATGTGCTCTCTTTTAGGATAGCTATGGAGATAGTAGACATGGGTAACATGACAATTTGGTACCCTGTTTCCTTTTAAAAACATATCATATAGGTCCGTGAAATTCCCTCACGAATAAGATGCTCATGTAACAGCCTCGTCAAGAGCAGCTCCTGCTGCCACTATTCCCACTTCTGTACTCTTCAGCATTTTTTACACTTCCTGCTAAGGGTTGTGGATTTGCCAGAGAGGGAGAATGAGGAGGAGGAGGAGAGAGCAGGAAAAATGATAAGTGACAACCCTTAGGGCAGCAGTAGCTTTTAAAGAAAAGATTGTAATTCTGTTGAAAATTGCTGGAGAAGAGTGTGCAGTCCAAGTAGGCATATGCAAATTATATGCAAATCACACCCAGCCCTCCTATTTCATAACCTGGATGTAGCCCTTGGGAAAATGCTAATGGAGACTAGTGGTCTCCGGCAAGCCTCCCTTGGTGATCTCCAGGACTCTGGCCCTAATTAAAGAGTTTTTTTCCAGCAGTATGGGACTCCAGTGATTTTTATTTTTACACCCTCTCTTTCTCTCCCTCATCTCCGCAGGCCTGTGGCCAAGCCGGAGAGGGGTCTTCTCATTCCAGGGGTAAGGACCATGGCCAGAGACCTGACCTGGAATGTTCTAGAATCTTCCGTTAGACCTCACGTTCTGTAGGGCTCCTGGGGTCCCAGCCCAGCCTCACCCTGAGAGGAGGGTCTGCTTAAAGCATTGCTTCTCTGACTTAAGCATGCATCAGACTCACACAGAGGGCCTGGTAAGACACAGTTTGCTGGGTTGCACCCCAGAGTTTTAGATTCAGGAGGTCTGGGGTGGGGCTCGAGAATGTACCCATCAAGTTCCCAGGTGATGCTGATGCTGCTGGTCCTGAGACCATAATTTAAGAACCACTGGCCTAGAACAAACAGAACTACTTGAGGTATGGTCCACTGGTACTATTTGTTACCAGTCTGTGACACATGTACAGACATTGACAGTAAAGCGTAGAAACCCTTATTGAAATTTGGCATTGCTGCGACATCTAAACACATGACTATTTTTCTATCAGTTCATTTTTATTGTATTTTACAAACGTATTGGTCCAATTGGAAACTCTGGCCGAGAGGACCCAGCCTAGTAATGGGCAGGGTTCAGGGCAGCCCCCAGGCTGGCAGGAGACTCGGGATGCCCACTGAGAAACCAAGGCAGAAGGACTCTGACCAGCCTGGGCATGGGGTGGACTGACCCCCAAAAGTGGAAAGGTGGGAGGGAGAGGCAAGAGCAAGAGGTCATCCTGCCATAAATGCCAATAGAATCGCCCTTTGAGAAACAATAGCTGGGGAAGGGCAGAGCTAAGAAGCTGGCCTAGCTCCAAAACCCCTTCCTTTCCTCTGATATGGGGAATCTGGGGGCAGGGAGTGGAAGGAGCACCGGTCAGACTGGCTCAACCAAAGTGGCCTTGTCTGTACACACCTAACTCTGTGTGTGTGTGTGTGTGTGTGTGTGTGTGTGTGTGTGTGTGTGTGTGGTGGTGGATGGCCTTGCATGGCTGACAGGGGAACTTGCATGGCCATCCATGACTGGTGTCTTTTGGGTACCTCTTCCTTTATGCAAAATGAGTATACAAAAGCCCAACTTAGAAAAGGGATAGATTGGCATAGTCTTGTGAGGTTAACTCATTTTAAAAAGCATAATTGTTGGAGTCCTTGCTGCGTAAAAAATGTACCAAAAATGTAGTCTATGCATGGCTTCCAGGACAGCCATTGCATAAAGAGATACCTGTTCTTACAGAGGAAGGCAGCAGAAAAGTGCAATTTTATTTATTTATTTATTTATTTATTTATTTATTTATTTATGAGACAGAGTTTCGCTTTGTCACTAGGCCGGAGTGCTGTCGCGTGATCTCGGCTCACTGCAATCTCCACCTCCCGGGTTCAAGCGATTCTCCTTCCTCAGCCTCCTGAGTAGCTGGGATTACAGGTGCCCGACACTATGCCCAGCTAATTTTTGTATTTTTAGTAGAGGTGGAGTTTCACCATGTTGGCCAGGATGGTCTTGATCTCTTGACCTCATCATCCACCCTCCTTGGCTTCCCAAAGTGCTGGAATTATAGGCGTGAACCACTGCACCTGGCCAGAGGTGGGGTTTAAACAGCACTATACATTGCTTAGAAGGCTCTGACAGCAGTAAATACCATGATTGTAATTCGTCTAGCTGGAAGCGCTCTGGTCTAAGAGTCTGGGACTTGGTAGCCCATCTTGGCATGGGCCCTGACCAGCCCCTGGCCTGGGCAAATCCTTTTCAGCTAGGAAAGAAAGTTCTGTGATTCCAACCTGCCGTCTTTGTAGATTAGTTTTGACAGTTTATGGTGACAGTGTGAGAAGTAATTAGTTGTCTTGTGCCTTTGGGCATATGAGGAGGCTACTGGCTCTTCAAGCTAGTGTCACAGAACGTGGAGCCTCGAAGGGGACATAGCATTCATCAGCCCCTCGTTTTATGGTAGTAGAAACTGAGGCCCTGGAGGTCCTGGAATCTGCCCCAAGTGAAGCTTGTATTAAGGCAGGCAGCCTGGCCTATTGTTAGAGGCTTACCATGTAATTAATGGGATTTGGAGCAATTACAGGGACAGTAAAGCCCCTCATTTGTTTCTCGTGCCAGGCATGAGATTCCTTAGGAGGGTGGAGTGGGAGAGTAGAGGGAAGGTGGTAAGGAGGTGGCAGATAGTTGGCAGATCATCTCTTGCCCGGCCTGCTCCGTGGAACACTGGCTCACATTTTTATACTGTGTGCCTCAGAGAATTCCGATGCAAAGGGCGTATCTGTTTGAAGTACCCACCTAGTTTTCCTTTGGGGATAATTCTTGTTGGGTTTAATGCGAGGCTGTAAAGAACCTGCCTTTTTGTTTTGTTTTGCTGTCAGCAGCACGTAAAAGGTAGGCATCGTTCTAGGGAGGGATGGCTGGGCTCTGACCCCATACCTGGGGACAGTTGCTAAGCTCTGCTACATATTCACTTGTAGGAGGAGAGGAGAGGAGAGAAGACTTGGGTTGTGATAAGAAGATAAGCACATCGGACAGATGGTTGACAGCTATGTGGAACTCTATATGGAAGTCAGAGTCAAGTAACTTCCAGGCACCTGAATACTGGACTATTCATTAACTCAACAAATATTTATTGAGCACCTAATATTTCTCACTGTGCTAAGTGGAAATACAAAAAGTTTCAGAGATTCGTGGTGATGAAGGTTGCACAACACTGAGAATGTACTTAATGTCACTAAACTGTACACTTACATATGTTTAAAGTGGTAAATTTGATGTTGTGTATATTTACCACCGACACACACAAAAGGTAGCAAAACAGAATCGGGTCCCTGCTTCCAGGAAGTAGCTGGTGTTCTGCAAACTCTCCCTAACTGTGGCTGAGCCTGGACCATGATGGGTGTTAATGATCACAGTGGGAGTCACGGGGAAATCTTACCCAGAGCAGGCTGAGGAGAGATCACCCACCCTCCGCCCATTAAAGGAGATGTCTACACAGCAGAGGGTGCTGACTGTCAAATTTCTTGCTAAAATGTGATTTTGAGATGTTGCCCACATAGGGAGTGTGCTCAGGTTTGAATTTCTGTTTGGAACTAATGTTTGTTCACAGACATTTGCAGGTGTGAAAACCTTGGCAGTTGCCATCATGGTGACACCCTGAGCTCAGGCTCTGTTTGTTTGTATTTTTTCTTTCCAGGAGGTTTCTGAACATTTCTTTTGCAAAAACTTCAGTGAGCTGGGGCTACATAGCATCATCCTTGGCTTCCTTCATGTTTCCTGTGGGCTGGTCACTAGTGCATATGCCACCCTTGGGGCTGAGGGGAGTAGGCAAGTGACCTGAGCTCCCTGATCCTCTGGGCAAGTGACTTATCTCCCTGAGCCTCAGTTTCTCTGTCCATACCAAATCCTTAGGAGGTCTGAGCACACATGATGGAGGGCACGGAAAGTATTTGGCCCCGGGTCTGATGTTCATCCACTCTCCCTAACTGTCAGCTTGGAGTATTTCCACTTATTTGGGCAATAGCCCATCATGTCTTACAAGTAATAATGCATTATTACCTAACATCTTCCCATGTTACTATTCTCTCCACTTGGATTCTGTAATACCCAGGAGGGGTATCACCTCCTGGTATGTCTGATGTGTCCCACGCAGTGCTGGGCACTTGGTAGTTGCTCAGCAGATATCCAGTGATTATGCAGAGTTTGTTCATAAAGCTACGGTCTGGGCAGTATTTCCCAGGAGAGACCTGTAGCTTGCTTGCAGCGAAGCCCAGTTCCGGGTCCCTGAGCAGAACCATCATGGGGACCTGACAGTCCCGTGTAAATCACAGATTCCTACTCGCTATTTAACCTTTTGTTTTGGAACCATAGCTCTGGCCTCTTCAGATGGTCTCAGGTATGGATGGCCAGGTCACCCAGCAACAGCTGCGCAGATAATTACACGGGTTTCAAATTGTTCCCCACTTTATGTCCTCAAAGCAATTTCAGAATCAATTTGAGGTTTGACAGGGAACAGTGGAGGTCTCGCAGGCCTGGGATGGCGTGCTGAGCCTGCTTAACGCTCGTTATAATTCCAGTGGCAGGCCCCACGCACCTGGGGAGCAGGGACGCTGTCCTCTCTTGCAACTCACGAAGAAAATCAATCAATCAATCAATGAGAGCACAGCTAATTAAAGGTAACAAAGACTGTAGGCACCTCAGCCGTCCCTGCAGAGTCAGGCCTGTACAGCAGTAGTAGGAAAACCAGGCTTGTCTCAAACAGAATTAAAATGAAGTCAAGGTGTCAGAAATCAAATCTAGCAAGACTTTTTTTTTTTTTTTTTTTTTGAGATGGAGTCTCGCTCCCGTTGCACAAGCTGGAGTGCAGTGGCGTGGTCTCAGCTCACTGCAACCTCCACCTCCTGGGTTCAAGAGATTCTCCTTCCTCAGCCTCCTGAGCAGCTGGGATTACAGGCATGTGCCACCATGGACAGCTAAGTTTTGTTTTGTTTTGTTTTGTTTTTTTGAGATGGAGTCTCGCTGTGTCACCCAGGCTGGAGTGCAATGGTGCGGTCTTGGCTCACTGCAACCTCCGCCTCCTGGGTTCAAGCGATTCTCCTGCGTCAGCCTCCCGAGTAGCTGGGATTACAGGTACCCACCACCATGCCTGGCTAATTTTTGTATTTTTAGTAGAGACGGGGTTTTGCCATGTTGTCCAGGCTCGTCTCGAACTCCTGACCACAGGTGATACCCCCACCTCGGCCTCCCAAAGTGCTGGGATTATAGCGATGAGCCACCACTCCCGGCCAAGACTATCTTTTTAAACAACAGGTGTGTACCCCACACTGGTGTGAGGAACGCCTTTCTAGGAGCAGTCTTGAAATGGATTTAGACGGTTACTCTGGTCTCAGTAGAGTAATATGACTGGAAAAAGCACTTGAGACTACTCCTGTTTTGTGATTGGGGGTACAGCAGGCCCAAGGTACCCCTCATAAACTGGACCAGAACATTAGAAGCAGGCAGCTGGGCTTGTGCTCTGTGCGTGGGGCCCCTGCACATAGAGAGGCCATGGAGTGTGATGGTTGAGGTGTGGACTCTGGCCCAGACCCCCTGGGTTCATTCCTGGCTTTGTCACCCACTTGCCAGGGGACCCTGGGCTGGTTGCTGCAAGGTCTTCATCAGCAAGATGGGGGTGATCATAGCTCCCACCTCTGGAATCTTTGGAAGATTACATGAGTTAGCACTTGTTAAAGGCTTAGAACAGCACCTGGCACAGGGTAAAGCTACTCTTATCACAGAACCATTTCCCTAACAAGGGAACTGGTAAAACTGTCCTTGACTTTGCAAGAAGTGAGATAAGTTTATTTTTGGTTTCACCTCGAAAAGGGGATATGGAGACCCAGAGGGGTGAGTTAACCTAAGTTCACAGAGCAAAGTGGAAGCGGAGCCAAGCCTGGAGTCAAGGCCCCATCACTGCTTGGACCAACTGCCATCTGAGTTGTGGAGCTTATCCTTGGCCTACCTGGCCTCTGCCCAGCTTATTGCTCCCCTCCACCCAGGCAGGTTCCAACCTTCTAAGCTTTGCTCGGACGTCTTCTACCCCACCTCTATTCTTATGGCCATGATAAACTCAAAGCCTCATCTTTTGTGGAGTAGTTTGTATTTGACAGTGTTAACACCTTATGCTAAAGGAATGAACTTGTAGTGTCAGGAACCTGCTCACAAGTTGGGGAGGTATCTGTGGAGGCAGAGAAAGTCCTAGGGCCTTGCGGTCATACCATATAGCATTTGGCCTACTTCCCACTGACCTTGTCTTGTAGATTCTGGAGATAAAAAGGAGCCCCTGATTCTCATCAGAGGGAGGTTGGGGAGCCTTGGTGATTCTCGGGGACCACTACCTGCTTTGGCTCTTTGCCTTTTGTTTTGGGAACCTTTGACTGTTACGACTGGCTTACCTTCTGCTCCTCCACTCTTATGAGAGATCAAGTCAAGGGGCGAGACTGAAACAGTGAAGTCATTGGCTATTGAGGTGCACAGAAGTCAAGAAATTCCAAGCTGTGTCCTCCACAGCGGGTGCAAATTGGTCTTCTTGCACGGGTGTACATTAAGCACTCCCAGTAATAGGGAAGGGAGGGAGGGGAGACAGAAGCTTTGGCAGCCTGACCTGCTGGAACTGCTGCTCCAATGCTGCCTCCATCCTCCCCTGTCTTGCATCATTCCTAGCACTGTGAACACTGATGGGACTAAAAGCTTCAAAAACCAGAGACTGCAGTTGGATTGTGGGCCCTGGGGATGCAAAATGGGGCTGGTTCCTGATGACCTTGAGCCAGAGGATACTGCAGCACAGAACTGCAAAGAAATGGTTTCTAGACACCTGCCAGCTCCTGGTTTTCCCAGGACTTGCTTAGCTACCGGCAAGACTGGAGTCAACTATGGACGATGGTTTTTGAGGGAAAGGCCTTTGTGGAGGGATGTTGTGAGAACCCACATGAGAGGTTCCGGTTCAGACTGGAATATCTAACTCCAGCCAATCTGTGCCGGTTCACCACATAGAGCGTGGATATCGATCTGGCCTGACTTAGCTAGCTCTCTATCGAACATGCTGTGCAATGAGAAAAATTATTTTGCCTGCTGGTGTTAGTGTTCTCTGAGGGGAGGAACTGCTTTCGTTTAAGAACTACCTTGATAGGTCATTTGGGTGAGAAATGAGGCCTGGAGGGCATGAGTAGAAAGAGAAAAAAATATTTATATAGAGAGAGAGCTCTTCTGTGTAAATCTGTGCAGGAATTGCGGTAAAAAGGGAGAGAAGGTGGACTCGGTTGAAGGCTGGGATTGAGTTAGTGGAAATGGCCAAGGAAAGTCAAGGATCAGGAGCTGTCAGCTCTTCAGTTTAAAGTTCCTGACAGCCCTGTCCTCTCCTGAAGCTGGACTCCAGGGGTGTCCACTCTCCTCACTGGCCTGTGTGCCCCTTGCTGGGGGATGAGGAGGAACCTAGGAGAGGGGATTGGGGCTTCTGCACAGGGGATTACAGGACAGAGTTAAAAGGGCAGCGTCAACTCCTGGAGAAGGGAAGGGGAATCCTGCAGAAGCCAGAGGTAATGAGAAATACACCCCACCGAGAATTCGCAGACATCGTGGGGCTGGGTGTGGGCTTTCCTAAAAGCCGGGGGGTGGCAGTTGTTACCCATCTTCTAGGTGGGAAAGGAGCTGGTTTCCAGACGCGTCCTGAAGACTCTCACCTTTATGCTCCTGAGGTCTGTCCATCAGAGCACTGCTGTAGCTGACCCAGCCTGCTGGCTGGTCTCCAGGCTGGGCTGTGGCCTTCCTTGCCCTGGGGAGCTATCTATGGTGAGAACCTCTGCTTGCTGCCTCATCCCCAGTTCCTTCAAGGCAGCAAAGAATTTGCAATTAAAAGTAGAGACGCACCAAGAAAAGTCAATACAATCTGATATCTGCAGAGAACCCCCAATGCCTCTCATCCAGCTGTGCTTCTCTTTAGTCATTTTCGGTAGTGTC
The DNA here is from genome assembly GCF_000951045.1 of Mandrillus leucophaeus. NCBI lineage: Eukaryota > Metazoa > Chordata > Mammalia > Primates > Cercopithecidae > Mandrillus > Mandrillus leucophaeus. The sequence continues at coordinate 1,167,062 of NW_012109474.1, read as the reverse complement.
CATGACAGACAGCCACTAGCCTTGCTTAAATATTCCCAGTGTCCATAGGCTCACTATGTTGGCTAGTGACAATGCCACTTACATAACTCAGCTGGGAGGTTGTTTGTGAGATGGAGCCACAGTCTGCACCCACTCCCCCAATGCCCCCTGAGCCCCCTGCTCAGCTACTTACCATGGCTTTTTATTTATTTTTTATTTTTACTTATTTATGTTTTTGAGATGGAGTCTCACTCCGTCGCCCAGGCTGGAGTGCACTGGTGCAGTCTTGGCTCACTGCATCCTCTGCCTCCTGGATTCAAGCAACTCTCCTGCCTCAGCCTCCCAAGAAGCTGGGATTACAGGCATGTGCCACCACACCTGGCTCATTTTTTGTATTTTTTGTAGAGACAGGGTTTCACCATGTTGACCAGCCTGGTCTCGAACTCCTGACCTCAGATGATCCCCCCGCCTCAGCCTCCCAAAGTGCTGGGATTACAGACCGTGCCTTTTTACTCTGGCTCCTTTTCCCTGTACAACAAATAACCCTCCTGGAGTGCCTGTGGCCACTTTTCTTATCCTTTGAGCGCTCTTCTGGCTGAACATCTCCTGTCTGTCTCACATCTTCTCATCTGTCAAGGGTACCTGGGTGCCCAACGAGACTGGTAATGGCATTCCTCACTCATGACTAGTAACTCAACCCTACTGAGTCCTCAGAGGGCATTTTCAGTGGGTGGTCAAATAGGCAGTGTCTTTTATTTTCTGAAAACCTCCTAAAAGCCAGGCACAGCTGTGCTTCCCACATCCTCTTGAAGGTACATTCTCAGCCCAGGAAGGCCCTTGCTTTGCAACGAAGCTGTCCTGTGGGCTCCTGATGCACTCTGCCCTGGCAGTGTCCCTCTCATCCCCTCGCTGTGCTCCTGGACAGCCCTGCTTGTCGGCTGCCTCACAGCCATCTTCCAGGCATGTCTGTTTGTGGCCAGGGCAGCCACTGCCTACTTGTGGAGGTTTGAAAGGAACAGGGGCTGGCCTCTTCTGCCTTTCTTCCCAGCATTTTTTTGCCACCCATTTCCTGTCTGTGTGTCTTTTGTCACTTGCACCTCCTCCTGGCCCCACCCCGTTAGCCCTTCCTCTTCTAGGGACACTCCCTGCTTGGCATCTGTAGTGAGAACAAAAAACCCACCTGACTGGAGCCAAGGGACTTCGCCAGCTGTGTGGGCTCAGGACCTGTTTCCTTAGCTGCAAAATGAGGGTGGAATCGGATGCCCAGCTCTGTCAGCATATGGCTTCTACTTTGGACAGAAACTTCTGTTTTCCTATTCCAGAGACTGCAGACTCCTGCTAGTAAAGCTCTGTTTCACGAGGGAGACTGCATTCACAACTCATCTGCCTGGGGGAGATGACTGATGCACCCTGGAGCTCATGAGAAACCTAGCCCAGTGTTCCTACCTCTGGCTTCACCTTCAGATCACTTAGGCAGCTTTGAAAATATACTCATGCTTGCACCCCCCCACCCCCGAGGGAGTCTGATTCCGGTGGATCTGGGTGGGGCTCAGGCATCTTTATGACGCTGATACAGAGTGAAGTTAGAACCTCTGCTCCAGAACCACCGGCTTTGCTACTTGAAGTGTGGTTCTCAATGTGGTAACAGCAGAAATGCAGAATCTTAGGCTTCACCCCAGTCCTCCCAACTAAAGTGTGCATACTAACAAGGCCCCAGGAGATTCCTATGCCGTCTAACATTTGGCGAGCACTGCTTTCGCCCTATAAGTGATCTTTGAGGATTCCCTTAGCCTATACTATCTGTTTTTCATAAGCAACCACAAATCCATTTTGGGTATAAATTTGGCATAAAAAATTGTATCCAATGTCAGATGATATTAACATGCAGGAAAATAGACATCACATCTACGCAGGAGCCATTTTCACTTCACTTCTGTGAGCTCTCTCTCCCCACAGGGCCTTTGCACGTGCTGCACTCTGCCTGGCATATTCCCATCCTCCTTCAACCTCCTCATCCTCCCTTTCCCCTGGCTGTTTCACCCACAGCTGGATTGGCCTCTGGGAACTGGTTTTTGTCCAGTCTGCATCCTTTGCCACTCTCATCTCCCATCCACGACTCCCTGTGTCTCCCATTCCTTGGCCCAGGTAAGGTGGGGGCAAGAACCAGGTTGAGTTATGAGGAGATCCGACTGCAAAATTCACTTTCTCTCTTCACTTCCTTTGTTACTTCCCTTCGTTTTCCTCAAGTTTATGCAAGAAGAGGCCAAGAGTATACCTTTTCTGTCCACCCCTTGGTGGATGTTGTGATCAAATGGAGAGACAGACGCCTTCTACAGTATGAAGAATCCACAGAATGTCATGATGGTTCTGGAGGCAGGAGAGGGAGCTGCAAGGATGTCATGGGTGTGAGAACAGCGTGGCCCTCTTGCCCAGTAACTGTGGAGATGGGTTTTTTTTCCCTGCATGAGTGCTGAGCATTAAATGTGTAGAAAGAGTCACAGCTCTCAGACCCGGGAGTACCTTTCCCTCTCCTCCAGGCCTCTCCCTCTGATTGCCATTACCAAGTGACACCCTCCCATCTCACTATTTTCTGCTCCTGATGCTGCCCTGGGTCCCTAGCTTCTACCCCATTAGGGTTGGGACCTCTGGGAGTGCCTCTTTGAGGTAGGGCAGGACTGGGCGTTCGTGTCTGTGCCTTAGAGGAGAATATGGTGAGGCTATGTAGGGGGGCCTGGAAGACCTCTGTGCAGCCAACCACTGCCTAATTCTGAACTCCCTGGACAGGTGACAAAGACAGATGTGATGCACACATGCCCTGGATTGCTGCTGTGCTCTGCTGTTCTTCATTCCATAGGTAGCTTCTGATGAGAGCCCAAGTGCTCCAGGATGGATCTGCAGAGCCCAGAGGAGACTGCGGACCAGGTTATAAGCAGAGAAGGGGGCCAGAGCAGGGCCAGACACTGGCCTACCCTGCTGAGGGAGACTATACCCCAGAGGGCTCCGGTGGGGTGAGCCTGCTGGGCACCCTGAGCCACTGGCCACCGGGCTCCTGTCTCAGTTGCCTTGGTTGGAAATGTTGAATGTGGGGCTGGGACTATCACCAAAGTGCCTGAGTGGTAAGGATGTGGCATTGGTCTGGGCCATCAACAGGGAGGGGATACTGTGGGGACAGAGCACCTGGGTAGAATGCCAAGAAGCATGGCTGGATGTGTCCCTGTGTGGAGGTGGGTGTCAAGATGGGGCAGCCTTAAACAGCCAGCTATAGCACTGGATGGCCTCCAGAGCCCAGCTCACCCCATGGGTGCCCACAGTCATCTCCTCTGACCAGAAGAGGCCTGTGCCCTCAAAGGGAAGGACAGGGGGCAAGTTTGTCCCCAGGAGGATGGATAAGGCAGCCATCAACTCACACTTTTTTTTTTTTTTTTGAGACAGAGTCTCGCTCTGTTGCCCAGGCTGGAGTGCAGTGGCTCGATCTTGGCTCACTGCAACCTCCACTTGCAGGGTTCAAGTAATTCTTCTCCTGCTGCAGCCTCCTGAGTAGCTGGGACTACAGGCATGTGTCACCATGCCCGGCTCATTTTTTTTGTATTTTTAGTAGAGACGTGGGTTTCACTGTGTTGTCTAGGCTGGTCTCAAACTCCTGACCTTGTGATCCACCCACCTCAGCCTCCCAAAATGCTGGGATTACAGGCGTGAGCCACCATGCCTGGCCTCAACTCACAGTTTTACCTTGATATTAGGACACTCAGTGACTGCACAGAGGAGAGGTGGAGTTTGCATTTCGTAGCTGTCGTAGGCATATAATGTGTGACACAGGCCATACCCAAATGAAGGCACACATTTTCATAGAGGACCACCTCAGAGGCAGCAAAAACCCTGACCCAACCCAAGCAACATGTTATCCTCTTAATGAGCGTGTAAACAGAAGGAGAATTCATGAAGTTCATGTTTCTGCCTTCCTGCAGGGACATTAGCAGGCATTGATTTTTAACTGTGATGTATGGCACTTCTGACTGAAGGGGACAATGCCATTTGGGAGTCTGTGAGGTTTAAGACATTCTGCAGTTGCCCGGCACTGCAGCGCTGCCAAGCCCTGCTCTAATAGCACCTAATTTGTTAGGGTAACAGGGAAATGGCTGTGATTGCCTGCCATATTCCAGATGAACAAGGCAGCACATCCCACCCAGCACTGCTTCCCTTTGGGTGCAAGTAGAATGGGGGAGAGAGAGGGACAAGTAGAAAAGTCAGAGGCAATGAACAGCCAATGCATGATAGGGCCTCTCTCCAGGGAAAGGCAGTGGGGAGTGGGACCAGAAAGGGACCCTCAGGGACCTCTATCATGTCTATAAGAGTCTATACAAACAAAATCCAAAGGCAAACAGCATAATACTAAGATATGATGATGCTGGGTGGGGTTCGAGGATGTTTGTTATGTAAGTCGCTATATGTCAATACTTCTGAAATATTTTATAATTAAACAACAATGTAAAAAAAAAAAATCCAAGGTCCAGGGCATCTTGGGTAGTAAGCTACTCTTTGTGTAGGAGAGAGAGCACTCTTGAACATGCGGTCATACATGCTGTGTGTCTCTAGACCAGCGGCCCCTAACCTTTTTGGCACCAGGGACTGGTTTCATGGAAGACAAATTTTCCACAGATGGGGTGGGGTGGGGGAAACTGTTCCACCTCAGATCAACAGGCATTAGTTAGATTCTCAGCTGGGACTACAGGTGTGTGTCACCATGCCCGGCTAATTTTTGTATTTTTAGTAGAGACGAGGCTTGGCCATGTTGCCCAGGCTGGTCTCGAACTCCTGGACTCAAGCAGTCTGCTCACATGCATGGTTCACAATAGAGTTCGTGCTCCTGTGAGACTCTCGTGGCTCTGCTGATCTGAAAGGAGGTGGAACTCAGGCAGTAATGCTGGCTCCACCCTCCGCTCACCTCTTGCTGTGTGGCCTGGTACCCAACAGGCCACAGGCCACTACCAGACTGTGGCCCCGGAGACTGGGGACCCCTGCTCTAGACAGACTCATAGGACAGGGGTGTCACAGGACACGGCATTGGGAGAGCACCCGAGACTCAGGAACGTGCTGCAGGAGAGAAGCTTCTTTTCACTATATGGCCTTGAAGGCTTTTGGGATGCTCCACTGTGTGCCTGTATTACCTAATTTTTAAAAATAATGTAATTAGTTTCCAAGACTTCAAAAAAGACAAATAGAGATGGGAGAGGAAAACAAAAGGAGACACCTTAAAGGAAAATAAAAAAGGAGACGAGGAGAGCAGAGCCTCTTGAAATGCTAGGACTCAGCCTTGGGCTTGGTGCTGAGGGTTAGCAGGGACCGACCACTAGAGGCTCCGGAGTGAGGAGCCCTTTCTGAGAGCAGCTTTCTGAGGACACAGAAAGGGAGCCTAGAGGAGGAGGCTGCCACCCTGCCTGGCACAGGGTTCCATGGGAAGCCCCCTCCCTATCCTGCATGGGGAGCAGCACAGGCCTGCCTGGCAGCCTTCCAGGGGGCCTGAGCAGGTCGTGGAGGTGGTGAGAGGCAGATGCTGTGACCAAGGCGCATGGGAATGGCAGGTGGTTGGCGAGGCCCAGGCCACAGGCCGTCTTCAGGGGGAGGTGCAGCCCCAGGAGGGAACTCTCTGGCCTGGAGGTAGCTCCCCTGTTGGACACTGACTATGAGGTACCAGTGGAAGGGAGGGATTTATGCTATGGAGATGACTGAGCCTGGGATCCCAGCCAGTCTATAATTGGGCCAACGTAAAACTCTGTCCTAGGATCGTTCAGATACTTGGAAAACATGTCTTTGTGACTTTGGGATGGGTCCCCCACCTGATCCCTATCTTCCCCCTCTACCCTCCCACCCACCCACCTGCGACTGCCCCCCTCCTGCTGCTGCTGGGCTGAGGGAGGAGGAGAAGCCAATATGGAAGCGAGGGGCTCTTTCAGCTGTGTTGGCTCAGGCCTGCCGCCTAGAGTTTCAGCTCCTTGTGAATTTCTAGCTGCTCTAGGCCTCTGAAACCATTTCAGCTCCAAAGTGAGCCAGGCTGGTAGAATGAACTTTGTAAAGTTTTGTTGAGTTGAATTTGACCACCGAGAGCTGCTTGTGTGTGGCAGCGGGTGGGTCGATTGTGCTGATTTCCTCAGCTAAAAAGAAATCTTAGCCTGAGTCCTCTTGGGCTTGGGTCCTGGAAGGTCATTCGCTCTGGGGCTGCCAGGGAAGGGAGAGGCTTCTAGCGCCCAACACCATTGGATCCCACCTTCCTCACATGACCCAGAGGAAACATTCTGGAAGGTGCACCTGACGAAGAGGCCACCAGAGACCGCTACCTCCACCTCCACAAAATCATGCTGAATAAGCTAGAAACATCATCTGTGTAAGCTACAGGGAACGGTGTTAGAGCTATCTGGAGCCTCAGTTCTGAAATGTGGCCCCTGGGCCACAGCAGCATTACCTGGGGACTCGTCAGAATGCATATTCCCAGGCCCACCGTGGACCTACTGAAGACTCTGGGGCATGGCTGTTTAATAAGATGTTACTTGCAGGCGATGGTGATGTGTACAGAAATTGAGGCCTGGGCTTCTCCCCTGTGGAGGAGAAAGAGACAGGCAAGTGTAGTCAGAGAGCTTCCTAAGTGGCACTGACTTTCATGCCCAGGCCTGGTGTGTGCCCTCTCATCTCCTGTTTTTCAAGCAGAAGCAGGATGCCCCAAGCAGGGAAATACTCTCTCCAGTGTACTGTAGCCAGCTTGCAGTAGGCAGAAATCAGGGCTCATGGTTCCTAATTCCTATTCAGTTGCTGAAGTTGTATGAATGAAAAAGAGGAGGCCGAGTGGCAGGGCAGCAGATGCAGGGAAAGTACAGATTGAAATTTTGGGAAATAATAACTCACTTAGTTGACTCGTGGAGCCAAGATAGCCTTCTCTCTCATAGCCTTGGGGCTGCATGAGACCAGCTGGAATAACTGTCCTGCTGGTGCTAGGGGAGGGGTGAAGCCCTCTGCGTGGGGACAAGCAGTGACCAGGAAGGGAGGGGTGGGGGACAGGTCAACAGCAGGCATGCCCTGATGTGGGGACCTTACCGTGTGAGTGGAAGGCAGCTGAGTGCCAGGTCCATCTCAGCTGCTAGAGAGCCTGGCAAATCCTCACAAATGGTCTCACTCTGGGCTGCACCCAGCATTGCAGGAGCGGCAGGGACAGCTGGGAATTGCACTTCCTTCCCAGCACTGGCACCAGAGGAGCTGGCCTGGGGCACCTGTCAAGGGGATCAACATTTGGAGGCCTGTGTTATAATGGGAGCCAAGCTAGAAACAGAACAAAACTCACCTAGGAACAGGGCCTGGGAGTGGGGGTGGGGGTGTGCAGGATTAATTTAATTAAGCCCTGCTTTGGGGACCAGGCTAAATTTAGCAGCTGCTTCGGCTGCTGGTTCGACGCCTTTCCCACAACTCCCTCCCATCTGCCCATTGTGCCTTCCGCAGGTGATTAATTTCAAATTCCAGGCTGGCATGTGCACACACACCTGCTGATTGCCTAGTCCCCTCTTCAAGCCTCTGCTAATGTGCTCTCCAGGCTCCCAGGGGAAGGTGCATGCTGAACCACGCCAGCAGCTTGCTTGCCCTTCCCCAGGGAGGTAAACACTGCGTTCGTGCTAATGACTCCCATGGTGGCCATAGCAGGCCCAGGCCCAAGCTGCAGCACCTCATCCAGGAAACACGGCCACAGTGGTCCTGATCTCCAGCTTGTTTCATTTCATTGTTCTAGGTGAAATTTAAACAAAAGGTTGAAAGGCCGGGCATAGTGGCTCATGCTGGTAATACCTGCACTTTGAGAGGCTGAGGCTGGAGGATTGCTTGAGGCCAGGAATTTGAGACCAACCTGGCCAATATAGCAAGATCATATCTTTATTTATAATTTTTTTTCTTAAAGGTTGAAAGGTGTGCTAATGTTCTGGACTGAAGTGACTGAGACTACTAGACTTTAACCCTGAGCCTCATAGGGATGAGGGGAGAGGATTCTCTTACCCCCATTTTTGGTCCAATTCTTCACTCTTCTCCTTTGATGATTCATACTTGGTCTGTTCAATCTTTGGACTGCTTTTTTTCTAATTACCATCTCGCCTATTTGGGGGGCCATTTTGAAGTTTATTAGTATCTCCCCCAGATTTAAACTGTGTCAAAAAGAGAAGGGAATTGGGTGGGAGATGCTGCAAACAATACTAAATGCCAGATGATGACTTATGGGTGCCATGGTCTGAATGTTTGAATGTTTGTGTCCCCTCAAAATTCGTACGTTGAAACCCTAATTCCTAATGTGATGATATTTGGGGGTGAAGCCTTTGAGAGGTGAATAGAGTCAGATGAGGTCATTAGGGTAGGGTCCTCATGAATGTCCTTGTAAAAAGAGGAACGGACTGGAGACACCTCTTTGTGTGCCTGCAGTTAGGAAGGCCAAGTGAGGACATGAGCAGGAACAGAAATCAGCCAGCACCTTGATCCTGGGCTTCGTGGCCTTCAGAACTGGGAGCAATACATTTCTATTTTTGAAGCCACCCAGTCTATGGTATTTTTGTTATGGCAGCCCACACGGACTAAGACAGTGGTTTAGAGCACTCGTTTATCAAATGTTTATTGAGTATTTCCGGTGGGCTGGACATTGTGCCAATGCAGAAGCTGTAATGCTGAGTGAGACACAGTTCCTGTCTCAAGGAGCTGATCTTCTAAGGGAGTGAGACACAAGCAAAGCTGACCATGGCAGGGACGGGGGTGTCAGGGTGTCACCATAGTGCATAGCCCCACCGAGTGAGGGCTCAGTGAATAGCAACAGCAGTCATAGTAGTAGATTTCAATGCTTTATGCTGAGAACTGGGCTCAATGGGTGAGAGCATGAAGGAGCTTTCTTTTTCTCACCTTGCTCTTTTCCACACCACTTCATGGACTCCTTTCCAGCTCCTGAATCAAATCTAGCTTTTCTTGTCACACCCAGGTATTGAGGAATGGCTTTGATTTTAGGTATTGAAAGCCTAGCCCAGTTTAAAGCTTGATCTTCAGTCTTTCATCCAGCTTTCAGTTTCTGCCTCCTTCTCCACCCCAGGTCCCTGCTCAGGTTTGCTACCTGCAGCAGACGAGCATGGGGCGTAGACGGCATCTCTTCTCTCTGCTTGCCCCGTCCTTCTCTCTTGCCAGCTGCTGCTTCTGGCCTCTCCAGGGACAGGCGCAGGAGCAGGGAGTTAGTGGTCCAGTGCTTTAGTGGTTCTGGGCACCTTGGAGGTCAGAGAGGCCATGAGTCCTAGTGAAAAGCTCTGGAGTCACACAGGCCTAAGCTTGTACCTCACTCTATCCTTAGTAGTGGTAGGACTTTGGGCAAGTGGCTTAACCTCTTGGTTCCTCAGTTGTCCCCACTATAGAATGGAATGGAATGATAGCACTTGCTTTAATGAGAAATTATGGACATTCTTGATAATGTATGTACAGTGCCAAGATGTAAGTACTTAAGAGATGGTAGCAGTCTTTTTTTTTTTTTTTTTTGAGATGGAGTCTCCCTCTGTCACTGAGGCTGGAGTGCAGTGGTGGGATCTCAGCTCACTGCAACCTCCGCCTCCTGGATTCAAGTGATTCTCCTGCCTCAGCCTCCCGAGTAGCTGGGATTACAGGCACCCACCACCATGCCCAGCTAATTTTTGTATTTATAGTAGAGATGGGGTTTCACCATGTTGGCCAGGCTGGCCTTGAACTCCTGACCTCAGGTGATCTGCCTGCCTCTGCCTCCCGAAGTGCTGGGATTACAGGCGTGAGCCACCACGCCCCGCCAATGCTAGCAATTTTTAAGAGGCTGAGTCCCCTATTGGAGTCTCTCCTAGCAGAGGTCTGGTGTTCTACATAGTATGAGTTAGCCCTGCCTCCGAACTCCAGAAAGCTTGGCCAATCCCCCTAACTGCTGTGTTTACTTCCCACACAACCCCTGCCACCACCACCATGGTGACAGCACTCCTTGGTCAAGAGCACTGGGAAATGACTGCAGTGACCTTAATGGCTGTGGCTACGGATTGGTGCAATATTTTGATTAATTACAGGTCTAGGAATATGAATGATTTTAAAGCACTTTCCAAATTGGCAGTGCCACATCAACACTAAGATGGTTTTCGTAACAACCGAGTCCAGGGCTGCCTGTCCCGGTGGTTACGCAGGCCTGGGCTCCCTGTGGGTTTCAAGAGCGTGGCTCTCAGATAGGTTTCTCCTTGGCTGCTGTGCTCCTTTGCTGCTGCCACCTTACCACCTTGGAGTTTCCCTTGGATTTTAATCCCCCAGGGGAGGAAACACCTTTATGGGAGTAGTTTTTGTTGCTGCTTCATTGAATCCAGGCCAGCTAGGTAGAGGAAGATCCGGCTGTCATTCCTTTTCTATCCCCAGAGGTGGTTCCCAAACGTCCCCCTTCACCACCACCCTCCCTGGAACCACAAACTCAAGATGAGAGGCCTGGGATGGGAAGTCCATCGCCATAAACATTTGGCTGCTTCATGGATAAAGGCTGCTGAGAAGCTGCTCACAAGTGAGATGTTCTGCAGCCAGCCCTCTGCTTACAGTGGCCGTGCATTCTTACCAAGATGACAGTGCATTTGAAGGATGATGTCCCCAAAGCAGAAAGTTCTGTGGTGCCTAAGGTGGAGTTGGGGCTAGGTGATGATACCAGGCACCCAACTCTTTTCACTTTCCAAACTTTTAAATATGACTTCAGGAGCCTCTGATCTTACAGGGTCTATAGAATGTTCTTTCCACAAATCCTAGTAAGAGATTACTACTTGATATATTGGCTTGGGGCCAGGAATTGACTTTCAATCACTGTCTCCAGAGCACATAGCACCTAGGTGGAAGAGGAGGAGGGCACTCTTGGACTAGGAAGGTGGAAGGAGGGGTGGTTTTGCCTGAGGTGTCCTGGCTACAGCCACCTAAGCATAGTGGGAGGGTGTCTGGCCAGCCAAATTCCCCCAAAGTGAGATGGCGAGGCTTTGCACGGAAGAGGATGCAGGCCCAGGGGACGGGCGCCTGTGGCACAGAGCTGACTAATGGTCCAGCTCCAACAATGGATCCTGTTGCCTGCCCAGGGAAGGGAGCAGAGTCTGTCCCCAACCCCCACACTCTTAATGACCCTCAAAAACACCACAGGGGAGCAGTTCTGCTCAGCTCCCCAAGATAATTAGGGTCTGCCCTGCAGCAAGCGAATCAAAGAGCAGGGCATGTCTGCCCCTGGCACTGCAGCTACCTGGCTGGAAAGCTGCAAAGCTCTTCACCTTACAGAAACCATTGCCCACCCTCTCCCCTCACAGAGTCCTGCTACCCCTCAGGAGCTTGGGTAGCCCTGAAAGGGAGCCCTCCTAGTACGGCTGGGACTGGGACTGGGAAGGAGGTTGGACTGAGGGTGGGGCACTTTGGCTTTTGGACCTTGGAGCTAACAGCCCCAGCCAGAACCTACAGGCATGGCCTGGAGTAACAGGAGCCATCTGTGGTCCTGTGGGTGGTTTAAGTCTCCTTCCTTCCCTTTGTAAAAAATATTAGTAGCTATCATTTATTGAACATGCACTAGGTGCTAAATGCTCTGCATGAATTATCTCTTTGAAAGTACACAAGAACCCTATAAAGAAGGTGCTAGCATAACTATTGTAATCTCCATTTTAACAAGTGTGGAAACTGAGCCTTAGCAAGATTAATCAGGAATAACAGTTACACATTTTACCAGGTGTCTCCCTTACCCTCTTATGAGATGACTATATGATTAGTCTCTTTTAATTCATTATGGTGGTGAATTACACTGGCAGATTTTCCAATGTTAAGCCATTTTCTTCCAATTCCTTAGAAAAATTCAACTTGATAATGACATATATTTTAAAAATATTTCTGTGTTTGATTTATCAATTATTTATCAGCCATTTTTGCATCTTTATTCATGAGTGAGATTGGCCTGTAATTTTCCTTCTTGAGACTTCACTGGCCTGAAGTCTTTATTCACCTTACAAAATGGGTTACCATTTTGATCCCACCTCATGAATGACATGAATTCCCTTATAAAACTGGTCAGAGGGCTGGGCACCGTGGCTCACGCCTGTAATCCCAGCATTTAGGAGGCTGAGATTAAGTGGGACCATTTAAGTGGGACCAAAGCACTTAAAGCACCTATCCATATTGCTACATAGATATCAAATTCTTTTATTTTCACTGCTATATTGTATTTCATTGTGTGAGAATCCACATTGTATCTGTCTCGGATGGTAACTGCTATGATGACTAACATGCACCCTTCTAGGACTTTTCAGAGTGTAGAGTGCTAACCATTACACCATGGAACCATCACCTTCTAGGACTCAGGCATGTACCTGGGTCCATACAAAGTTCCATGTCTATGTGTGGTTGTATGTGCCCTAGATTGTAAGATCCATGGGGGTAAAAATTATTTTTATCTTTTGACCCCTGTTGTATCCCCAGCACTTAAGCATACCCGGCACATAATAAATAATAAATATGTAATTGTGTATTTACATATATATTCATAATAAATAATAAATACATAATTGTGTATTTACATATATATTCATAATAAATACATAA
>NW_012109474.1:1123390-1154188 GCF_000951045.1 Mandrillus leucophaeus | reverse complement strand
AATATGTAAATATATATTTATATGTACATATATTACATATATAATATACATATACATATATTCATTCAATACATAATAAATATATATTGAATGAATATGTGTAAATACACAATTATGTTTTGTGGCATTAAAAAATCATGTAGTGTTTATTTTTGGTAGATGTTTGGTTTTCTTTGCTTAACCTAATTCCTTTCCATGTGAGTACATATAGATCTGCCTCATTATTTGTCATTGCTGCATAATATTCCACAGATCATCCAACCATTCTCTTGCTGATGGGCATTTAGATTGTGTCTACTTCTTTTGCTGTTACAACTCTGAGATTAATGTCCTTGAACTTGTCTCCTGGAGCATAAGTGTGAGACACTAGATGTGAATAACATGCCTAAAAGTGAATTTGCTAAGTCTTAGAAAACATGCTATTATTATTCTTATTATTATTTAGTTAGATATTTAGATTTTAAATCTAAAGATTTAAAAGGCTCATTTACTCTACTGGAAGGAGTGTGTGAGCAGCCCCATTTAGCCAATCAATGCCTGATCCTGTCTGGCGATGGGAAGTTGTTTTGCGTTGTGCATAGCCTTGCATTTCCCTGATTGGTCACTGAAGTTCAGTCAACAATTTTTACTTTTTGATTTCAGTAAATGTATATTCTTCTAGTTCTAAATATCTATTTTTGAAAGTACTTTATTAGGGTTTTTACAGGTGTATAACAATATAATTGGTTTTTATATTGATCTTTGTCTTAGTCTATTCAGGCTGCTGCAACAAAGTACCATAAACTAGGTAGTTTGTAAACAACAAAAATGTATTTCTCACACTTCTGGAGGTTGGGAAGTTTAAGATCAAGGTAGCAGCAGATTCTGTGTCTGGTGAGGGCTTTCTGGTTCAGAGACAGCTCCTTCTCACTTTGTCCTCACAGAGTGGAAGAAGCCACTAAACCCCCTCTGGCCTCTTTTATTTTTTAATTTGTATTTATTTATTTATTTAGAGACGGAGTTTGGCTCTTGCTGCCTAGGCTGGAGTGCAATGGTGTGATCTTGGCTCGCTGCAACCTCCGCCTCCCAGGTTCAAGCAATTCTTCTGCCTCAGCCTCCAGAGTAGCTGGGATTACAAGCGTCTGCCACCATGACCAGCTAATTTTTTTTTTTTTTTGTACTTTCAGTAAAGATGGGATTTCACCATGTTGGCCAGGCTGATCTCAAACTCCCGACCTTAAGTGATCCACCTGGCTCAGCCTCCCAAAGTGCTGGGATTACAGGCATGAGCCACGGTGCCCAGCCCTCTGATCAGTTTTATAAGGGAATTCATCTCATTCATGAGGGTTGTGCCTCCATGACCTAATCACTTCCCAAAGGCCCCACCTTCTAACACAATTACCTTGGGGCCCAGGATTTCACCAGATGAATTGTGAAGGGACATAAACATTTAGTCCATTGTAATATTATAACTAGCAATCCTTGTATTCTTATAAATTCTAACACATTGCTATATATTCTTTTAGATCTATATAGATTATATCATATTCGAATAATGTCAGTTTCGTTTCTTCCTTTCCAATTTTTATGTTCTTTATTTCTTTTTGCCTTAATGTACTGGCTAAGGATATCCAGTACAGAGTAGAGTAGCAGAGATGGTGGACAGCCTTGTGCCATTCCTGATATTAAAGAGAATGCTTCCAGTGCATCACTGTTAAGTTTCATAGTAGCTGCAGTGGTAGATGGCCTTATCAGGTTAGGGAAGTTCCATTCAGTTCTTAGTTTGCTAGGAGCTTAATCAGGAATAACAGTTATATGTTTTATCAGGTGTCTCCCTTACCCTCTTATGAGATGACTATATGATTAGTCTCTTTTAATTCATTATGGTGGTGAATTACACTGGTAGATTTTCTAATGTTAAGCCATTTTTTTCCAATTCCTTTGAAAAATTCAACTTGATAATGATATATATTTTAAAAAATTTTTTTGTGTTTGGTTTATCAATTATTTATCCGCCATTTTTGCATCTTTATTCATGAGTGAGATTGGCCTGTAATTTTCCTTCTTGAGACTTCACTGGCCTGAAGTCTTTATTCACCTTACAAAATGGGTTACCAAATAGTCTTTCATTTCTTATGCTCTAGGAAGATTATATATCAGATGAAATGGTTTACTCATTGCATGTGTGATAGAACTTTCCTGTGAAACCATTTGGGACTCTTGTTTTCACTGTGGAATGATTTTTAAATTACCGATTCAATGTATTTAATGATTGGAAGACTCTTCAGATTTTCTATTTGTCTTAGAGTTCACTTTTACATATTATATTCTTCCAGGAATTTGTCCATTTTATTTAAGTTTTCTAACAAATTGGCATAAAGTTAATAGAGCATATAAAAATATTTTGGCATGAAGTTTGATAGAAATTATTTTCATTATCATTCAGTACTAAGTATTTTTAAACATCTATTATGATTTTTTGTCTCTGGTGTTTTTAATTTTACAAGTATAACTTGTTTCTCTTTGTTTTCTTAGTTACCATTTGATACTGATTTCAAATTTAATTACGCTAAGATCAGAGAACATGGACTGTTTTACCCTTTGAAGTTATCTGAAACTGCTCTCTATCTTCTGGTCAGTTTTTTTTTTTTTTTTTTTTTTTTTTCCTGCAACCTCTGCCTTCCGAGCTCAAGGAATCTCCTACCTCAGCCTCCTAAGTAGTTGGGACTACAGGTGTGCACCACCATGCCCGGCTAATTTTGTATTTTTTGTCGAGAGAGGGGTTTGCCATGTTGCCCAGGCTGGTCTCAAGTTCCTGAGCTCAAGTGATCCACCTGCCTTAGACTCCCAAAGTACTGGGATTACAGGCACGAGTCACCGTGCCTGGCCTCTTCTGGTCAGTTTTAAAACTTGTTCTATCTGTTCTCTAATTTGAGGTGCAAGGCTGGTATTAAACACACTAATTATTCAGAGCTCAAAGTTTAAAACATATATCCTTGCTTATTGTATCTGTTTGACAAGAGTTTCTAAATTTTCCACCCTAATACTGTGTTGGCCCATTTCTCTTTGTATTTTTATCAACTTTTTCTTAACATATTTTGAGGCTATTTTATTATGAATGTATTTAGAATTATTACTGTATTTTCCTGGTGAGTTAAGTATTTCATCATTAAGTAGTAATCTGTCCATATTTTAGAAATACTTTCAATAATATCCTTATGAGTGGCCTGTCTCTCACTTTCAATTGAACTGATGATGTTTTCTTTTACTCTCATTCTTAAAAGATGATTTTTCTGAGCTGTCAATTATTTCTATACTTTCAAAATATTTTCTGTCTTTATTACATTGTTTTACTTCTAGTTACTATGATGATTCCAGCTGACAAAGAACATACACACACACACACACCCCTTCTCTGACAAAGATGACTAGGATAACAACAATTACACCCGGATAAAATGGTATTTTGAGGCTGGACTTCAAACCAAGAGAAGGATATTGTCAGTTGCCTGAAAAGAAGAGGGACTAAAAGTCTGAGCATAGTGGGAGCTTAGGCCAAAGGTCTCACATGTATGGAGACCTGAAAACATGAATGTGGGCTGAGGTTCTAAACCCCTCAAGAGGAAGGGAGCTCATGTATGGGTTTCCTGTGTTTGGGAAGCCAATGGAATTATTCTAGGAGTCATGAAGGGCACTTTCTTGTATAAAATGAGAACCATAGACACCCTCCTAGTTATCAGCCCAGGGAATTCACAAGGAAGCGCCATCTTCCAAGGACCAGGAGCAACAAACAAACAAAAACAAAAATAAAAAAATTGCCCATGAGAAAATGGAACCCCAAGCTGATGTCATAACCAAAACAGATAAAACTCTGCATTAAAGACTGAAACTTTTGTTGAAAAAAAATGTTTTAGGGCACAAGATCCAGGTATATGCCATTTGTAAGAATCACATACATAATTTAATTATAGACAGAAAAAGATGAAAGCTAGCTTGGCGTGATGACTCATGCCTGTAATCCCAGCACTTTGAGAGGATGAGGAAGGAAGATTGCTTGAGCCCAAGAGCTCAAGACTAGCCTGAGCAACATAGGGCGACCTCATCTCTACAAAAAAAATTACTAAATAAAATAAAGAAGAAAAAGATGAAAGCCAAGAGTTGGAAGAGAATATACTATACAGATACCAAAGCAAAGCTGGTCTTGCAATACTAATTAACAATGTAGAATGTAAGGAGGAAAGTATAAATAAACAGGATCATTGCTTAGTGATAAAAGGTGCAGTGTGCTAGGACATATAATAATCATGAATCTTTATGTGCCTAACAACATAGCTTCAAAATAAGGGAAACAGAAATTGAAAGAATTGAAAGGCACAAAAGACAAATCCACAATTACTGTAAGAGATTTTAAACATACCTTTTGTAAACAGACAGGTCAAGGAGATACAAACTAGTAAGACTATAAAAGGTTCAAACAAGACAAGTAACAAGCATGAGCCAATGGATCTATATATTACCCTGCACCCTGCAAATGGAAACTACACCTTCTTCTGTGGCATACTTTTATAGAAACTAACCATGAACAAGACCATTAAGGAAATCTCAGCAAGTATCAAAGAAACAACATCATGCAGCCCACATTATCTACCATCATGCAACCAGAATTCAATGATAAAAAGAACTTCCTCTGCCTGTATCCATTAGTCCAGTCTTATAAGATAAAGGCAGTCTTATCCATGCTGGACAAGAGCAAGGCTCAGGAGAGGGTGAGAGAACTATAAAACAGAAGGAGACTGGGGATGATGTTTCTGATGTTTTTTTCTTCTCTCTTTTTTTTTTTTTTTTGAGACTGAGTCTCATTCTGTCTCCTAGGCTGGAGTGCAATGGTAAGATCTTGGCTCACTGCGACCTCTGCCTCCTGGGTTCAAGCAATTCTTGTGCCTCAGCCTCCTGAATAGGTGGGATTACAGGCGTGTAACACTATATCCAGCTTTTTGTATTTTAAGTAGAGACACGGTTCTGCTGTGTTGGCCAGGTTGGTCTCGAACTCCTGTCCTCAAGTGATCCACCCACCTCAGCCTCCCAAAGTGCTGGGATTACAGATATGAGCCACTACGCCCAACCGGATGATGTTTCTTAACAGAACTTGAGTGCATGTTATGTGCCCCTCTCTCTGTCCCTTCCTTTCCCTCTCTTTCTTAAGAGGGTCTCACTCTGTTACTCAGGCTGGAGTACAGTGGCATGATCATGACTCACTGAAGCCTTGACCTCCTGGGCTCAAGTGATCCTTCCATCTCGGCCTCCCAAGTAGCTGGGATTACAGGCATGCACTACCGTTAGGCTAATTTTTATTTTTGTAGAGACAAGATCTATATTGCCCAAGCTGGTCTCGAACTCAGCAGTCCTCCTGCCTTGGCCTCCCAAAGTGCTGGGATTACAGGCATGAGCCGCTGCGCCTAGTCCCCTTTTGTTCTTCCCTTTTTTTTTTTTTTTTTTCTGAGACAGAGTCTCTCTTTGTTGCCCAGGCTAGAGTGCAGTGGTGCAATCTTGGCTCATTGCAACCTCTGCCTCCCAGGTTCAAGTGATTCTCATGTCTCAGCCTCCTGAGTACCTGGGACTACAGGCGTGTACCACTATGCCTGGCTAATTTCTGTATTTTTAGTAGAGATGGGGTTTTGTCATGTTGCCCAGGCTGGTCTTGAACTCCTGACCTCAGGTAATCTGCCCGCCTTTGCCTTCCAAAGTTCTGGGATTACAAGCGTGAGCCACTGTGCCTGGCCCCCTTTTGTTCTTGGCATGAGTGATAACATGATCGTGATATTTATACATCTTCAGAGCATGCTCAGCTGAGTCTCCTTTGCAGCTGACTACATCAGAGTGAGGTAGGCAGGAGAAGTCTTATACTTATTTTACAGATGAAGGAACTGATGAATAGAGGAGCTCACCTGCCAAGGTGCTGAAAAAGTTTCACTGGTAGAACTGAGACTCAAATTCATGTATTTTGACCTCTCATTGGTTGCTTGTCCTATAGCATCAACAGTGGGAATAATTAACACTCAACTTCACGTCTGTCTAAATTATGGTTCTGAGAGGAGGCCCTAAGCCATGTCTATTACCACCCTCACTGCCTGGCAATGGAAGATTTTAGTACATGTTTGTTGAATGAATGCCAAGTTAAGTTTTTAATTTCTGCTTGGGTGTTTGCATTTATTTATTTCTTAATAACTCTTTTCTCATAGTAAAAGTGATGCCTGTTCATTGCAGGGAATTTTGAAAAAAACAAAGTAGAAAGAAGAAATTTAAATTTCACATAATCCTCTCATTGAACATTTTATAAAATGCATATAGTGGCTGCACATGTGCTCAACATTTAGGCTATTTCCAAATTTTCCCTGTTATAAATAATTCTGTGACAAGTACCACTGCACCCTCATTATTTCCTGAAGATAAATTTCTGGAACTGGAATTACTAGGTCAAAGAATATGAAATTTTTTAAGGTTTTGATAAATATTGCCAAATTCCCTTTCGTAAAGCTTTACTAATTTGCATTTCCCAATGTAAGAAAGCATTAATTTCTCTGCACCCTCATCAGTTTTTTCCCTTTTCCCTTTTTAAACGTTTTATTGAAATATTAGCTACATAGAAAATATACACATCATAGGCGTATGGCTCAATGAATTTTCACACATTGAATATACACATGAGCCTAGCATCTAGATCATGACATAGAAGATTCTCAGCACCCCATAAGCCACCCTCAGGCCCCATTTCAGGCATTGGCACGTTCCCAAGTCCTGACTTTTAACATCATAGCTCAATCTTGCCTGTGTTTGAACTTTATTGACTTTACATAAATCACATAGTATTATCCTTCAATGTCTGCCTTATTTTACTCAACTTTAGGTCTGGGAATTCTTTCATCTTGCTATGTGTAGTTGTAGTTTGTACATTCTCATATTTGTATTGCATTTTATTGTGTGACTATACCACAATGTCTACATCTTTTTGTAGGTGGGCATGTAGATAATTTCTAGGTTGGGACTATTAAAACCAATGCTGCCTCCTGGTAAATTATTGTAAACATTTGTGTTAGCTATATATACGTACAACTGAAATTGCCAGGTCATAACACTCAATATTTTTAATTAAAAAAAAATTACAGCCGGGCGCGATGGCTCACGCCTGTAATCCCAGCACTTTGGGAGGCTGAGGTGGGTAGATCACCTGAGGTCAGGAGTTCGAGACCAGCCTGGCCAACATGGCAAAACCCCGTCTCTATTAAAAATACAAAAATTAGCTGAGTGTAGTGGTGGACACCTGTAATTCCAGCTACTCAGGAGGCTGAGCCAGGAGAATGGCTTGAACCGGAAGGTGGAGGTTGCAGTGAGTGACGATCATGCCACTGCACTCCAGCCTGGGTGACAGAGCAAGACTCTGTCTCAAAAAAAAAAAAAAAAAAAAAGAACAAGCTGGTGCTTAAATCACGGAATAAATAGCTAATGAGGATTTTGGACTAGTTGGCTACTGAGTGTTAGTTGGGACCTGAGGCCTCTCCTAGATGTGTATAAGAGACAGGAGTGTTAGTTGGGACCTGAGGCCTCTCCCTAGATTTCTCAAGTCATGCCTTGTTGGGGACTCTGGCTCCATAGGTGTGTAACCATGAGAATATGTAGACTCTTGTGTCTAGGATTTATGTGTAGAAATGGAGACATTCTCAAATATATATGTAAATGTGGTCAGAGTTGGGGGTGGGGCTAGTCACAGGCTTGTGCAGATGACTGTGAGCAGGGATTAGGGGGTTCCTCTGTGGGCACCTTTTGTTCTGGGTGTGTTGATATGGGTTGGGGCAGATTGTGTAGGGCTTGAGAAGCCAGGCCAGGATGTTGGGGAGTTTATTCTGTTAGTGGTGGATTGTCATTGAAGGCTTTTTTGCAGGTTAGTGCCTTGGGGAAGCAAGTTTTTAGAAACACCAATGGGAATGTAGCCCAAATCCAAATCCAACGAATGCTGGATGCAGTGGCCCTGACATAGGAACTTGGAAGTTGAGGGAGGGGCCGAGGAGTGCCCTCAGTTATGGGTGAAGCCTCAGGAGTCGGTGAAACCCTCATGCCGCAGTGTGCTGCCACTTTCTGCAGCCTCCATGGTGCTGCCTTTCCTGCCCACCCCTCCTTCTGTGACAAACTGGCTCCACACAGCGCTCTCCAATACATGCTCCTTGGCTGTGCTTCTGCCTACAGCACTGACCACACCATATTCTAGTTGTGGAGTGAGTTCCTTGGGGCAAGAACCACATGTGTCTTATTTACCATCCTGTCTCCAGCACCTAGCACAGTGCCTGGCACATAGTAGGTGCTCAATAAAAATTTGTGGAATGATGAATATTATGTTGCATCATACCTATTTCCTCTGCCTGCCAACCCCATTTGAATGACTCCCATCTGCTCATCTTGGCTCTTACCCACTGCCTTGTGATTTCCTTCATCCCCTTTCTTCAAGGCTCTTAAATCCTGCATGCAGGTGAAGATGTCAAGGCAAACTCAGTGCAGAGGCAGGTTCAGTGCTTCCCCTGCTCTCTGCTTCTGTGAATGTGGGGCTGATGTGTAGCCTGGACAGCCCGGGGCTCAAGAAGCCTGCTTTGGGCAGCTCCCACAAGTGAGGCTTCAGTGGGGAAGCTGCCTGAGGCTCAAGACTGGAGGTGCCTTCATTTTAGTATCAGCCAAGTGCAGGCCATTTTGGGGAGGTTGTCCCTTGTCTGACTCCTACCCTGCAAAAGGCAGGCAGTGCTAATATCAGAAGACGGAACCACCACACCAGGCCCCGTGCAGTCCTTTGTGTTCATTTTGTTTGGGTGGTTATTTCCCCACTGGAGTTTGGACATGATTCATAGTAATAAAGGCTACCACATCTTGCTGGATCTACCTGAAGCCAAATGTGAGGGGACGCCAGCCCTGCCTGAAGCTTTGTGTGGAATAAGCCTGTCCTCTTTTGCCTCCCCCTTTTTTTTTTGCCAGGTTGACCATGAAATGACTGCAGGGAGACAGGGAGCCTAGAGCATCCAGGCAGGTAGATCTGCCAGCCTGTCACTTCAGACTGGAGAGAGACCAAGGCCTGTAAGTACTGGATGTACTGGATTTCCTTCCAGGGCATTCTGTTTTAACAGTGGAGCAGGAGCAGCTTTCTCACGGAACAGTCAGGGGTCTGTGTTCTGAGGAGCGGGGGTGCCGGGGGGACCATCTCTATGGTGCTGCCCTCTGGTTCCTGGGGTGGGCTGGTTCCATGGACTTTTTCCTTCTAAGTGTGTGTGACACAGGTGTGACAGTGTGCCCAGCATACCAATTCCCCTGCCAGGCATGTTTAAGGGCTTTGTCAGTCTCAAATCAATTTTCACTGTCTCCAGCAAGATTCTCCAATTGATGAATTAAAAAATAACAAGAAAGCAAAACCACACAGAAAAATCCAAAAACAAAATCAAAACACAAACCCATTGCAACCCCTGAGGGGACAGCCTGTGAGAAGCTGGTTGACAGCAGAGAGCAGGCAGGCAGTGTTTCAGTTGTTTATTGCCACATAGCAAACCAGCCCTAAATATAGTGGCTTAAAGCAACTATTTGCTCATGATCATATGGGTCAGAATTTGGGGAGGATGGTTGGGCATGGTGGCTCACACCTGTAATCCCAGCACTTTGGGAGGCTGAGGCAGGCGGATCCATGAGGTCAGGAGTTTGAGACCAGCCTGGCCAACATGGTGAAACCCTGTCTCTACTAAAAATACAAAAATTAGCTGGGCATGGTGGGGGGTGCCTGTAATCCCAGCTACTCAGGAGGCTGGAGAATCATTTGAACCCGGGAGGCAGAGGTTGCAGTGAGCCAAGATCGCACCATTGCATTCCAGCCTGGGTGACAGGGCAAGACTCTGTCTCAAAAAAAAAAAAAAAAAAAAAAAAAAAAAATTGGGGAAGATTCTGTGGAGACAGCGTTTCTCTCTTCCACTCGGGTTACTCAACTGGGGATAGAGGATCCAAGATGGCGCCACTCCTATGTCTGGGGCCTTGGAGCTGCTCTTGGCTGGGAACCTCAGTCCTTCTGAACATGGCCTAGTCCTCTCTCCGTGGCCTCTCGTTCTCTGGGGCCTCTTTCTCCTGCGGCTTCTCTCTGTAGTAGAACAACCTGATTTCTTTGCATGTGGCAGGAACCTGCCTCTGCAAAGTAAAAGCTGCAAGATCATGTCAAGCCCAGAAGGTCCCTGGTGCCACATTCTGTTGGTCAGAACAAACCTCATGGCCAGTCCAGATTCAGGGGGAGGGAAACACAGCCCACCTCTTGATAGGTGATTGTTGTGGCCGTCTTTGGAAATAGTCTATCACAGGAAATAATGCATCACCTCCATTGCTGATTTTCCTCTCACCATTGTCACCTCTAAGCCTGTCCCTCTTTACCTTACCCTACTCCCACTGCAAACCCTCCCCCTTGCATCATGAAAGAGAGGGGCTGTTACCTGGCACAAAGGAAGGAGGTCAATTAAAAAAAAAAAAAAAAAAAGCTCATGTGGTATTTTTGTGGCTATAGATGATGAATCCTAGAACTCTGTTGTTCCTTATAAACCTGCTATGTTTGTCTACAAATTTAACACTTGAGAGAATGCTTTGTGATTTCTGTTGTGGGAGCCTCCAGCCTGACTGTGAAGCCGGCTGAACCCAAGTGCCTGTTTCCCACATTTTGGTGTGTCCTCACCAGCCGGGGTTGCCCTTCATGATGCAGCCATAAAATGTGCACCTCACACATGGTTAAGCAGCTTATTAGTTGTTCTAACCTTCCTTAGAATAGACGTGAAGTTTAAATTGTCAAACTCTAAGTGAAATAGCTATTTATTTTGCACTTTTATTTGGGACAGAAAATCTTGGAGTAAGCTTAGGAACACACCTGCAGCCCAGTTACAGCTATTTACAGAGCTGGAAAACAAGAAAATGAGAACAGGAATGAAGAGGGTTGTTTTTCATGAGGTACAGGAAGAAATTTTACAATAGGAGATCCTGGAGGCCACCTCAGGTTGTAAATAAAATCTGAGGCCTTTTTACTGTCTCAAAATCTTTTACCCCATCGCGGTTGCTGCTGTCTTTGTCATCTGCCCTGTCCCCCTCCAGCTCCTCAAATCCCATCAGCATTTCTCCCCTCCTCCCTCTGTATCCTGAGTCCATTTCCAGGATCCCATGCCTCTGATGTTTCCAAAAGCAAATTTCCAAAATCAAATTTGCCTTTGGGAAGAAAACAAGTCTGTAGTTGATTGGTTCCTGTTGCTTAATGCCCTCACTGTAATGCTGGCTTAGCAGATGACTGGAGTTTAAAGAGCTTCTGTTTTTCATTGGTTTTAAATGGGATATCATTAAGAGCTGAAAGAAGAAAGATGAGGCTCACCAAGGTGTACTTCAGAACTGCTCTGTGCCGTTTACCCTCTTCCTGGAAGCTGATGTGAAGCAGCGGTTTCAGGTCCCTTAATGCTACACAAATACAAGTGCAGGGAAAAGTATCAAATGCACATTGTTTCTCTTTGCATACTTAAATTAGTGTGGATTGAGGGTCAGGAGACCTGAGTATGGTAATCCAGCTCTGCCAAAAGTGAACCCTGTGATTTAGGGCAAGTCGCTCTCTGGGCTGTGGCATCTGCATCTCTCAGTTGGGGATTTGGACTCCATTCAGTCTCTCAGACTCTGGGCCGGGCACTGTACTGGGCACTGGGATTAAAGACTGAGCTAGGCTGTGTCCTGCCCACAAGGAACTCAGTGTAACAAATGATCTCTGAGGTTCTATGATAATTGAAATTCCCTGACACATGCATGTCCCAATCCTAGGCATAGGAACGCAGCAGCACTGGCTTCTGCAGAGGGAAAAACCACTTCGATGATAGTCTGCTGCCTTCTAGTAAACCGTAGATAGACGAAGAATCTGGGGCCAGTCATTAGCAGGCATATATGTTTTCTTAAGGTTTATTTAGGCAAGCAATCTGCCAGTTCAGCTAAGCTGAGTTTGGTATCTATTAAGTAATTCATCAATTAATTTTCCATTGCTAATGATCAGACCTTTCTTTTAATTAAGTTGTTGTTTTGCTCACTTGTGACTCTTTTCCAGTAATAAGTACTACATATAATTGGCAAAAATAACTTTGGCTTCAAGTTGGAGATGACAAGGCCCCCAGAGTAAGTCCCTATGAAAGGAAAGGCCAGTGATTAGCAGCTTGTGATATAGCGGGAGGGAGGAGTATCGAGGACACCTCAGCCAGGCCAAGAGCAGGTGCTCATTGACTTAGCAGACACCCCTAACATGAAAGCCAAGGCCCTGGCCTGCAGATCAGCCTCCTGCCCTTTGCCTTTTTGTCAAAGGTTCAATGATTGTGGGAGAGGGATGGTGGCCTGGACCATACGCTGATAGGAGAATGGAGACAGGTGATGGAACTGAGATGTATTTTACAGCCAGACTCAGCAGAATTTAGTTCTAACAGAACAGAGTGGATGGAGGCTGGAGAGGAAGGGGATGAGTCAGGTGTGACTCCCACATGTTTCTGGATTGAGCTCCTGTGTGGATCAACGCAGCATTTCTGAAAGTAGGGGAGACTGGGAGGAGCGACTTTGGGAGAAATACAAACAGCTTAGCTTTGGCAGTGCTGAGTTTGAGACACCTGCTGAGTCATCCTGGTAGAGATGGGGGAAACCAGCAGCTGAGCGCCACTCTTCTAAGACAGGTTAGGGTGGACATAGTGCTTTTGTGAACTTTTGACCCTAACTTGCTGTCATAATACTATCCCTATTAAAACAAAACAAAATAAAAACAAGATTTAAGTTCAAAACATCTGACTTAACAAATAAACCATGCAGCACAACTGTTTGGAAGATGGGAAGCAACTATATACGTTTATACTGAAGACCTACCTGGTACTGAGAGGCAGTCTGGAGTAGCAGAAAATGCATGAGATTAAGAGTCCTAAAAGACTAGTGCTTGGCCCAGTTTCATCACTAATAATCTTGTGTAACTAGAGGAAAAAGCATCTGATACTTTGCTTACCTCCTTTACACATGTATCCTGAAAAAGATGGGTAGAGTGTTATAGAAATTATACATGCTATGAAGTTTACAAAAATTATTTTATTCGCATTGCAATGTGAGTTTCTCAGTGGGAAAGCAGTAAGAAAGGGGTAGGTTCTTTCCCTTGTGATAGTTTCCATGTTCCCTTTTGTTAGCAAAATAACACCTGCTTATTGTTTTTTTAAAAAAGGAAAATATGGAAAAAATTAAAAATCACTCATTTTCACTACTCTGAGAAAACCACTTAATATTTTGGCATATCTCTTGTGGGCAATATTTTTGTGGAAGTTTAAAAATTAGAGATTCTTTCAAACATGTAGAAGTGTACAGAGAAATTATGTATGTAACTATTATCCATATACCATGAGTCATAATTAATCAATCTTAATATTTCTGCCTTATTTTATTCTTATCCTTTCCTTTTTTAGAATTGAAAGTAGACACCATTGACTCTTCCTCCACCCTTCCTCTTCCCTTTCAATTATCTTCCCTTTCTTCTAAAATATAATAACTATTATGTAGTTTTTACTAATCTGAATGTAAAATTATATTTCATTGTTGTTTTAAACTTCATTGAGGTAACTAATTTTTTTTCATTTTTGTATACATTTATTAATCTACTGTTTCCCTACTGATTTATAATGCCAAGTTTTCCATATACCAAGTTTATGTTTATCTAGGAGTTTCTCTCTAGTATTGCTATTTTTTTTTTTTTTTTGCTTAATTATCTGTCTCTATGATAATAACATATAAGTCTTACTGAGTTTTCTAATAAATCTTGATCTATAATAGAGCAAGTCTCTCCAGCATTTTTTTTTTCAGAATGATCTTAGCAATTCTTGGCCCTTTATACTTATGAGTTTTATGATCAGTGTCAAGTACTTGACAAAAAACCTTGATGGAAATTTTTAAAAATTGAGATACAATTTACATACCATAAATTTCACACTTTTAAAGTGTACAATTCAGTGATTTTTAATATATTCACACAGTTCTGCAACCATTAATACTAGTTCCAGAACATTTTCGTCGTCTCCAAAAGAAAACCTATACCCATTAACAGTCAGTTCCCATTCCCTGCGCTTCCCAGCCCCTGGAAACCATTAATCTGCTTTTGTTTCCATGGATTTGCCTGTTCCCTATGTTTCATATAAATAGAATCATACTGTATGTAGCCTTTTGTGTCTGGCTTATTTCACTTAGCATAATGTTTTCAAGATTCATCCATGTCCTAGCATAAATTAGTACCTCATTCATTTTTTATGGCTAAATGACATTCCATTGTGTGGATATACCGTATTTTGTTTATCTCTCTATTGATGGACATTTGGATGTTTCCACTTTTTGATTATTTTCAAGAATGCTGCTATGAACATGTGTGTGCAAGTTTTTGTGAGGGCAGATGTTCTCATTCTCTTGGGTCTATACCTAGGAGTGAAATTGCTAGGTCTTTTGGAAAATGTACGTTTAAACTTTGAGAAGCTCTTGATTCTTTCCCAAAGTGACTGCACTATTTTGCATTCTAGTAAATGTGAAGTGATAACCTGCATGCATTTTTATTGAAACTGAATTGGCTTCTAGATTGGTTTTGGGAGATTAGCCCCTCAGTATTGAGTCTTCTCTCCATCTGGAATACATCTTTCCCCTTGATCAGATCTTTTATTCCCTTCTTGTCATCTTGCTGGATTCCTTTATTATTTTAGCTTCAGGTGTGTTCTCGGATTCTAAAGAAGCAGATAAATAGAACCAACAGAATATACATACATATATGGAAAGAGATATGTTATGAGGGATTGCCTTATGTTATTATGGAGGCTAAGAATCCCATATTCTGTCATCTGCAAACTGGAGGCCCAGGAAGCTAGTGGTGTAGTCCCAGTTCAAGCTTGAAGGCTGGAGAACCAGGGGAGCGAAGGGTGTTAGTCTCAGAGGCCAAAGGCCAAAGAACCAGGAGCTCCAGTGTCTAAGAACAGGAGAAGATGTATGTCCTAACTCAAGCAGAGAACAAATTCACCCTTCCTGCACCCTTTTGTCCTACTTTGGCCATCAAAGCATTGGATAATGCCTACCCACATTAGTGAGAGTGATCTTCTTTACTCAGTCTACTGATTCAAATGCTAATCTCTTCTGGAAGCATCCTTACAGACACCCTCAACACACCCAGAAGTAATATTTTACCAGCTATCTGGGCATCACTGAGCCCAGTCAAGTTGACACATAATAAAATTAACCGTCACAAGGTGCATCATGAACAATGATATCATTTGCAACTAATGAGAATGTTGTTTCTTTCTTTCCAATTATTACACTTTGTTTATATTTTTATATTGTCTTATTGCATTGGATAGGACTTTGAATTCAGTCATGAATAGTTTAGGTGATAGTGACATAATTTAGGGTCCTGTATTGAATGAAAATACATCTAAATTTTCATTATTACATTTGATGTTTGTCATTAGTTTTTAATAAATATCTTCATCAAATTAAAGTTATTTTCTATTCGTAATTTACCAAGTTATCGTGACTGAGTATGGAATTTTGTCAAATGCTTTTTCTTCAGCATTTACTAAGCTGATCATATTTATTTGTTCTTAATTTGATAATGTGACACATTATATTAATACATTTTCTGATGAAGAACGTTTCATATTTTTAGTGTAAATGGAAAATTGTAGTTGATAAATTGTATCAAATATGTATTTGATACATATTTTAAAGAAATATAATATTTTGTGTTATAATATAAATATAATTCTATAATATATTCAACAGAAATATATAATATAAATATTACATACTATATATAAAATAATATTTATATAATATAAATAAATATTTGATATATGTATCATACACACTATTGATATATGTATCAAATAAATATGTATTTTATATATGTATAAGTGACAAATTGTAGTTGATCATGATGTAATTTTGATGCATTGCTAAATTTCATTTGAGACTTTTAAAAATAGAATTTTTGCCTCTATTGTCATAAGTGAGCCTAGTCAACAACTTTCTTTAATTGTACTCTCTGTTTGACATTATTAAGGTTATACTAATCTCATGAAATTATTTTTCCACTTTTCCTTCTTATTCTATTCTCTGAAACAGTTTGCTTTGGGTAGAGATTAACCACTCCATAAAGTTTTGGCAAAACTTGCATATGAAGCCTTCTTGGTCTAGTGCCTTTGAGGAGGGAGGTACAGATCTTTATCGGCTTGGTTTTGTTTGTGGTTACTAATGTATGCAGGTTTTTATTTCTTCTTGAGAAAGTTAGGATCATTTATACATATATATGTGGTTTTAAAGAAAATTGTGTTTTTCTGTCTTGGTTCATAGTTTCTTTTCTGATTTAAGAAGTATCTACTGTTTTGTCATGAAATTCCCATTTAAATCCTATTGCTATTTTTTTTGGGGGGGGTCCCATATTACTTTTCCTTTTGTGCTATCTTGCTACAGATTTGTGTTCTAAAGAACTAGGTTTAGGGCCGGGCGTGCCTGTAATCACAGCACTTTGAGAGGCTAAGGTGGGCGGATCACAAGGTCAAGAAATCAAGACCATCCTGGCCGACATGCTGAAACCCCACCTCTACTAAAAATACAAAAATTGGTGTGGTGGTGCACGCCTTTAGTCCCAGCTACTTGGGAGGCTGAGGCAGGAGAATCGCTTGAACCCGGGAGGCAGAGGTTGCAGTGAGCTAAGATTGCGCCATTGTACTCCAGCCTTGCGACAGAGTGAGACTCCATCTCAAAGAAAAAAAAGAAAGAAAAAGACTAGGTTTAGGTTTTGGTAATTAGTTTCATCTTTCATTGATGTATGCTTCATATTTAGTATCTTATCTCTTCTACTTTCTTTGTGTTTATTGTTGTTTTACTAACTCCTTGAGATGAACATTAAACTGATTTATATTTATTCCTTCTCTCTCTCTCCCTTGTCTGACACTAATAGTGTTACATCAGTTATCTTGTCATTATTATTTGTCTGGAATGTCTTTTTCCATTACTTTGTTTTCAACCTCTTTAGATTATTCTGTTTTTTATGTTTTTATTATTATGTTTTTTATGTCTTTGTAACAACACTTAGCTGGCTTTTCTTCCCTTTTATTTAATCTGAGAATTTGTCATTTAATAGGTTATTTTAATCCTGTTCTGGACCAAGCTAATGAACCTCCAGTGTGGACTAGAGACCTCTAAGAATGTGGCTCAGAAGGAGATCACCAAGGAATAAAACATTGTTGAAACCATTTGCCCATCAAAGTGACTTCTACCTTTGAGCTGTGGGCTTCTTCCCTCAGCTCCCAGCAGTCTCCTGAAAATCTTTAAATGTGGACCCAAGTGTCCCTATAATCTCAGGTATTCTTGTAATTTGAGAGTTTAACATTCCTTACAGTGGTAGATTTCACTTTGAGCATGGTGCTTTCGTCTGCCTATGCTATATCAGCACATGAGGGAGAGAAGCTCCTGATGCTGAACTTTCTAAACAGGGGCTTTTTCTTCTCCACCACTTCATCCCCAGCTTCCAGTATGGTGCCTGATTATATGTGCTATGGTCTGACTGTTGGTGTCCCCTACAAAATCATGTGTTGAAGCCTAACCTCCAAGGTGATAGTATTAGGAGATGTGGCTTTTGGATGGTTATTACGTCATGAGGGTAGAACCCTTAGGAATGCGATTAGTGCTCATATATCAAAGGCCTGAGGGAGCCTGGTCCCTCCTTCAGTGATGTGAGGACACAGTGAGAAGGCACTATCTTTGAAACAGAGCAGGCCGGGCATGGCGGCTCACACGTGTAATCCCAGCACTTTGGGAGGCTGAGATGGGTGGATCGCTTGAGGTCAGTAGTTTGAGACCAGCCTGGCCAACAAGACAAAACCCTGCCAATACTAAAAAAAAACAAAAAAAGTTAGCTGGGGGTGGTGGCACATGCCTGTGGTCCCAGCTACTCGGGAGGCTAAGGCACGAGAATCACTTGAACCTGGGAGGCAGAGGTTGCAGTGAGCCAAGATTGTACCACTGCACTCCAACCTGGGCGGCAGAGGAAGACCCTGTCTCAAAAAAAAAAAAAAAAAAAAAGAAACAGAGCAGGCCCTTGCTAGGCACCAAGTCTGCTGGTGGCTTGATCTTGGACTTTCCAGCTACTAGAACTGTGAGCAATAAATTTCAGTTGCTTACAAATTACCCAGTCTAAGATATTTTGTTATCACATCACAATGGACTAGTACAATATGCATATGTATATAGATGCATAGATATATATATATAGCTACATCTGTTTTTTTATCTACACCCACATTTACATGTATATGTCTTGACAAGGATGCTTTCCTTGACAAACTTTAGTCAGGCTCCTCCAAGCTGTCTTCTAGCCTAGCCCTTGACCTTGGCCAGCTGAGCCCAGTTTTAGCAAAGAATCCTGCTAAGCCAGTTTATTGAGAATCCCCCCAACCCTTGATATCTGATTACCCTTGATATCTAATCAACTTCCTCATCCCTCACCCTTGATATCTAAGCCTTCAGCTTGCCTTAAGCAAGAATCCTGTTAAGCCAGTTTAGCAAGAATACCCTGCCCTTGATGTCTAATCAAGTTCTTCTTAGTTATTTCCATCCACTGGCCCCTCACTTTGCTCCTTGGCTGTAAATTCCCAGCTGTCTCTGCTGTATTCAAAGGGGAGCTCAGTCCTGTGCTGAGGTCTCTCTCTCCCCTAATGTGACAGCTTGAATAAAATTTGTCTTGCCATTTTAAACAAGTGTCTCATGCAAAATTTTCTTTCATAGTCTTCTATGTCTATATAGTGAATAAATTAATAAATGAATGACATGGGGCTGGAGAAGTGCTTGTAATTGTGAAAAGTGTCCTGTTGTACTTTGAAACTCAATGCTTAAACAAGTGTATGGCTTGCTCTTCCCAAAGATTTCGCCTCAAACTTGTTCTCATTTGCCTATGGAAAGTATCTTTGCTAAATATTGTGCCCAGTTGCTGAAATGGCTGATATATCTTGAATGCTGGCCTATGGAGAGTGCTTGCAATTCACATCTGTGAGATAGAGACATTTAGAAGCTAGAAATCTAAAAGGCCTTTTGTCTTAGTCCATTTGGGCTGCTATCACAGAATACCATAAACTGGGTGACTTACCAACAAAAGACATTCATTTCTCACAGTTCTAGAGGCTGGGAAGTCCAAGATCAAGGTGCCAGTAGATTTGGTGTCTGGTGAGGGGCTGCATCCTGGCTTACAAACAGCTGTTTTTTGCTGTTTTCACGTGGTGTAAGGGTCGAGGGAGTTCTCCAGGGGTCTCTTTTATGAAAGTTCTAATCCCATTCAGGAGGGCTCCACCCTCATGACCTAATCACCTCCCAAAGGCTCCATCACCTTCTAACACCATCTCCTTGGGAGTTAGGATATCAACCTGTGCGTCTGGTAGAGACACACACTGATGTGTCTTTCAACCTGCAAACCAGAACGTGATGTGCTCTGAGGAGCCCTTGGGGAGAAGCCATGGTGAGTAAGAGTGGGAAGGAGAATTTGGGTTTCCTTTATTCCTCTGGCCTTGGTTACCATATTGACAACAATGAAGACCCAGTCGTGAAAAGACTTTGCTTCCAGACTAAAATGCATTTCACTTTGTACAAACTCCAGCTGAGAGTGTGGTACCAGGCTACTCTTTATCCCTGCCAATCAGTTTTAGTTGAATAGAACTGTTGGGGGGCCTTGCTGTCAAGCAGTGAGCACATGCCTTATCTGGTGCTGGAGGAATTGTTGCCAGGGATCGGTCAGTGTTGACAATGGAAAGGCCTGGACAAGAAACGGAAAAGAAAACTCTTCCTGACATGTAGTTTCTGTGGTGCTGAGGGGGTATCTGATGAACAGTGGAGGAGGCTGGGCTAGAAGAAGATGACCTTGTGCTTTGATCTAACTTGACCTACAGCAGAAGCTAATCATGAGTCAAAGAGGCAGGTACCAGGGTGTTCACTGCAGCCATATTTGCAGCAGTGAAAATGGAAACAAACATCAAATGACCTCAGTGTCTATTAGTAGAGGAATGGTTGAGCTATAGAGTGCTATGTAATCCTTTAAAAGAATGGGGTGGAGCCTATTAGGATGTATGTCCCATTGAAGACCCAATGTCCTTTTTTCATAACACATATCATATAATACTCCTTTTACTAGCCTGAAATGAGACTCATAAATACATGTAAACCTACCTACACATAAAACTAAAAAAAAAATCCATTCTATGTAGCTACCTGTAACGTAAAACAGAAATAAAAGGAAACTCTATCAGTGCTTAGGCAGGAGTAGACTAGGAGACATAATGAAGTGGCCAGAAGCTTACCCCTGTGCCTGGAGCCACTGCTTTGGTATGGATGCTAGGGGGGTTGTGTGGACAGCTTAGTTGCTGAGAGCAGCACTGTTATTGCAGTGAGATTTCTTTTAAAATGATGAGTAACTCCTGCTAAAATTGTGAACAAAACAAAGTCCGTTTCTCTACAGTGCTAGAATGCAGGTCAAGTCTTGGCTGGGTGGAATTGTGGAGGCAGTGCAGGTTATTTGGCACCCGCATTTCCAGCATCTAGGGTGTGGTACTGCCTGTGTTAAGAACCTCAGGCTCCTGCCACCTGCTTATTCTATGGATGAAGAGACTGAAGAGTCTGGGGTTAAAGGCCTAATAGGGACCAGAAACCAAGACCCTTACAATAGTACTTCTCAGTTGCCTCCTGGATGCCTTCCTCCCTGCCAAGGAGTCAGTGGGAAGAGCAGAAGCTGTGAGATGGGAGGCCTGGGTATTGGTGGGTCCTAGCTCCGTCGACCACTTAAACCTCTCTGAGCATCAGCTTTATTTCATTTTAAAATTATGTTTGTAGTTTTAAAATTCTGAAGCAATCTCAGATTTACAGAAAAGGCACAAATGCAGTACAAGGAGCCTTCCCTCACCCCCGAACCATTTGTGAGTAAATTGCCAGCCTGATGCTCCATCATCCCAGAATATTATTTAGTGTGCATTTCCTATAAACAAGAACATTCTCCTGTACAACCACACCACAGCCACCAAAACCAGGAAATTCACACTGATTTGCTGCTGCTTCATAATCCTCAGACCCTCATTAAGTTGTGCAAGTGTCTTGATGTCATTTTAGCAAAAGGGCCCAGTGGGGAATCACACGGTGCAGCGAGTTGACACATGTCTTTAGTCTCCTGCACTCTGTGGGCAGTTTCTCAGGCTTCCCCTGACTCCCATGGCCTGAACGCTATTTTGTTGAATACAGGCCAGTTATTTTGTAAGTGCTCCTCATTGAGGGTTTGTCTGATGTTGGCATGATTATATTCAAGAGGTGCCTCTTTGACAGGATGGCCACAGGAGCAATGCCATGTCCTTCCCATTGTCAGTTTTATTTTCAGTGTGATCATAAGAAAAACTGGGCTCCTTTATTGCACCCTCCCCACAGGCCAGCACTGGGCTCAGTGCTTTACCTGCATGATTTCATTTAGTTCTCCTCTGGGGTATGTTCCGTTACAACCTCTGTTCTAGAGATGAGCAAACTGGCTCAGGGAGCATAAATAACTTGCCCAGCTTAGATAAAATTCTGAGATGAACCAAGACTTGAACTCCTGTGTTCTAGCTTCACAATTGCTGAACATATTGACTATTGTCAAAGAAAACCATAGCCAGACACTAAAGAGGTAAAGACAGATTTTAATCAGAAACTATTACAATAAGAGAAAAGAGACTTCAGGATAGAACTAAGCTCAATCCGCCGGGCACGGTGGCTGAAGCCTGTAATCCCAGCACTTTGGGAGGCCGAGACAGGTGGATCACGAGGTCAGGAGATCGAGACCATCCTGGCTAACACGGTGAAACCCCGTCTCTACTAAGAAATACAAAAAACTAGCCGGGCGAGGTGGCAGGCGCCTGTAGTCCCAGCTACTCAGGAGGCTGAGGCCGGAGAATGGCGTGAACCCGGGAGGCAGAGCTTGCAGTGAGCTGAGATCCGGCCACTGCACTCCAGCCTGGGCTACAGAGCGAGACTCCGTCTCAAAAAAAAAAAAAAAAAAAAAAAAAAACTAAGCTTTGGGGACTTACAGTCAAAGAGCAGAGTTGCAGGAGCACAGTTAGAAAATTACTAATGGAGACATCAAGGGTTGAGGGACTCTTGCCAAACAAACCTAACAGGATTCTTGCCAAAGGCAGGCCAGGTGATTAGATACAAGGATGGGGTTGATTCTTGCTAAAACTAGACTTTTCAGTTCCATTAGAGACCTCCATGGCACCTCCAGGACTAGAAGGCAGATCCCTCCTCTTACCCCATCTCCACCCATTGTCTCTCTCCCAGAGAGGTGGGTCTCACTTCACCATGAGCTTCCCAAGTGGCGTAACTGTTCTTTTACTTTCTCACCTGCAACCAAGGACTTGGGACCCCTGTCCTTCCACTTCACTTGTGGTGGTGGGGGTTGATTGAGATGACAGATGGAAAAGAGCTTTGCAAAGTGCCCTGTGAAGGTAGAAGATTCTACAGGCTGCCCTTTTGGCTGGCTCCCAGGCACAGTCCGTTGGGGAGTGCCCGTTACATGAAGATGTAGTTAGTTACCATCCCCCGGGTGAGCAGACCAGTTGGTGGGAGCTGGCCGGGTTAGGGGGAGGGTGATGCCAAGGAGGCTGTTGCCATGGTGACTTGGTGGTAGCCCTTCCCAACCTCCCTTAACTGAACCCCTGCAGCCAGGTTTCCAAAGCACTGCTTTCCAGCACATTGGAAAGCTGTTTCCACCTCTGTGAAACCTGGATCGTATCTGACAGCTGAAACCCAGCCTCTCAGAAGACCCCAGAAAGTCCTTCATCAAGCCAAGCCTGGGGAGTGAGACTCTGGCTTCCCAGAGCAGACAGGCAAGCCTGGCTGCATCTGTGAGGATGTGCAGTGACACAGAGCCAGCTGTGGGGAGTGACATGCGGCGAGTGCTCCTTTCTTTGTTTCTCTCTGATTTATCCCAGTTGTGCTCATAAAGGTGATTTGATTTTGTGGTCATTTTAAACAATGAGCAGTTCAGTCTTATTCGCCCCATGATTACAGCTCAGCTTCTGACTGTAATTGATGTTAGCCAGGCTGGCTAATGTAATATCTTATGAAGATTGGCTCATTAATTGACTGTAGAGATGTCACCCACACACTGGAGGTATTAACAGTCACAGGCCTTAGGTAGTGCTGACTCAGCAATGGCGGGACTGCAGATTTCTGTTCCTTCTGTTAGGATGAAGTCCCAACAGTGGGATTACTAGGTTATAGGGTACAGATATCTTTATGGATCTTGATGTGTTTTGCTAAATATTTTACCCAAATGTTGTAGCAGATTTTAATGTTACTAGCCATTTACGAATGTTCTCACTTGCCTACTGTCCTACCAGCATTTGATTTATTAACTCCATTTTGGGGGGCTAATTTATAACTATAAAATGGTATACGATTGCCTTACATTGCATTTGGGGGGTTTGAGTGGTTTGTTTTGCATATCTTTGATTACTAATCTATTACTAACTATTTAATATGTTGGTTTATTATTTGTTTTTCCTCCTATGTATTGTCTGTTTATATCCTTGGCTCCTTTCTGCTGAGGTTTTTTGTTTGTTTGTTTGTTTGTTTGTTTGTTTGTTTTTAGCAGCTTTATTGTCACCAAGGAGCCACAGGGACACAGGGACATGAATAGACACAGTTCCCAGTCAAGAGCGAGATAGCTCACCCCCTCAGGACTCTGCTGTGGAAGGTTGTGGAGAGAGGCCAGGAAGGAGGTCAGGAAGGTCATTTTTGAGAGCTCAGTTGCATGCATTCATTAAGTCCTTTTTTTATTTTTTTTGAGACGGAGTCTCGCTCTGTCGCCCAGGCTGGAGTGCAGTGGCACGGCCTCGGCTCACTGCAACCTCCACCTCCTGGGTTCCTGCCTCAGCCTCCTGAGTAGCTGGGACTACAGGCACCCGCCACCATGCCTGGCTAATTTTTTGTATTTATAGTAGAGATGGGGTTTCACCGTATTAACCAGGATGGTCTCGATCTCCTGACCTCTTGATCTGCCTGCCTCGGCCTCCCAAAGTGCTGGGATTACAGGCGTGAACCACCGTGCCCGGCCATCTATTCCTTTGTTTGAGAAAAAGAAGAAACAGTTCCATTTTCTCTAATCCTTAACTCTGGTGTCTGGACGAGTGGCTGCAGAGTGGATGCAGAGATGAGCACAGTGTGATGCTGCCCTCAGGTTGCTGATGATCGCAAGGAGGCTGCACCAGCGTCTCCCTGCCGACATGAGCTGCTCGTGCTGGTGCCACGTGAGTGGTGCTACTTGCAAGCGTATTGGGGGCCCAGAGGACAGAAAGATCCATGTGGGCTGAGGCAGTCAGGGTGTGGGGGATGGTCCTGAAGAATGGGTAAGATTTAGCCAGAAGGAGAGACCTGAAGGCCTTGCTAGGTGGGGGAAAGTGTCCGCCAAGCACTGGGGACAGGAACTTTTACGGTGTTTGTGGGACAATGAGGAGGAGAATCAGGCTGGAGCACATGGTTCCCATGGGAGCTGGGGCCACTCTAGGAGAGGGAGGAACAGTGGCTCATGCTATGAGCAGCCTGGGCCAGGCCAGGTGCAGGTTACCCTGAGTGGGCACAGAAGGCATTCTGGTGGTGGGAGCATGAGAAGACAGAGTGGGTACAAGGTGGACAGCTCTGCAGCGAGGCCGAGCCGGTGCTCTTGGCTCGCAGGTTCTGCATCCAGTGATACTGGCTGCTGGGCACTGTCAGGCTGTATAACTGGTCTAGGGTATGCTCTGTAGGCTGGTCTTGGTAGAGCCTGAAACTGCCCCATCTGGCTACATAGCCCTAAAGACAACACCTAGCAACGTGGAGTGACAGGGACGTGCAGTCTTCTTGAACTTAAATTGGATTAGTGATTGTGTGTTAATGGGTTCCTGTCTGTTGGGTATGTCACACAGGAAAAAAAGGCTGGGTGACATTTATCTGTGTGTTGATCATTTCCTTATTTATAAAGTAAGTCTGTAGAGCTTAGTCTAAGAGGAGACCACTCTACACTGTTGCTGTTTTCTGAGCATTTCTGCATCATCTGTATGAGCCTTAATTTCATATACTGCCTGGTGTTTGTCTTGGAGGGTTTCTTGTGGGTAGGTCTCATCTCCTTAGTGAGACAGCAAGCTCTGAGGATAGGGAAGTAGCAGGCTTCTTCCCAGAATCCCAGCAGGGCAGGACCACAGGGTGTGGACACCGTAAGTGGTCAGGAGACCCCTGTTGCTTGGTTATGAGCCACCTTCCAAGTATTTCATCCTTCAACTTCACTGAACTCCCCTGAGGCTGAAAGCGTGAAGTGCTAGGGTGGACCGTGAGCCAGGGAGCTTGGGTTCACATCCAGCTCTGCCGTCCTCTCACTGTGCAGCCTTGAGCCGGTCATTTTACTCTCCTGTGCCTCAGTTTCCCCAGCTGTACAATGAGACAGCCATTGAAAATGGAGGTAAGGATATTTCAGATTCTTTTCCATGTTCATGCTTTCTTCGCATACTCCTGTGACTTTCTAGGGATGTGAATCCTAGCCCTGTGACTAGATACACTGGAATGTCCCAGAGGATAGGGAAGAGGACCTTTGTCCCCTCTGCACCTTCCTTCTGGCCCTTCTGCTCTGCCTGCATCCACAGATGCTAAGCTGGCGCCAGTTCAAGGTATTCTGTGCAAGGAATGCCCAGGCCAGACCTGCCTCTCCCATTTGGTACAGAAAATAGATCTTAATGATGTTGTGGAAGATTCAGAGTGCTCACATACCCAAAATGCCTTTCCGTGACCACCATGTCCTGCTTAATGGGGTATTTGGGGAGCCCGCAGAGCCTGAGCTGATGCCACCTGGCACTTGCTTCATAAGAAGCAGGGACAGTGAGAGCTTAGGGTCTATTTGGGAGCCTAGTGTCCATGCTGTGAAGATGTTCTGTGATGCACGGAGTGACTCAGAGGAGAGTATTCCAGGCAGAGCTGTTGGGTGGGGCTCCAGGGTGGGAATCTGAGGTATCCTTCAGATGAACTCTTATTTTATACAACATCATCCTATGCAAACAACTCTCTCTGGAGCCAGTGACTTAGTGCCGTCTTTCCCACATAGTTCTGGCGCGCCAAGCCATTATTATGCACCATGGCAATAATCATCACCATGATAATAACAACAGTCCATTTGTTCAGTCTCTTAACTTGGAAATAAATAAGACGGCTGATCCAGTGTGAGCTCCAGCTCTAGTCTATCTGCCCCATCATCACTTAATAACGATCACGGAGCCCCTGTGTGCACACGGCGCCCTGCCCAGCACTCGAGATATTAAATCCACCTAGAAGCAGAGTATAATAATGCTGACCCCGCAGGGATGTTCCAAGAATTAATTCCTGTGGGCTCTCCATT
Organism: Mandrillus leucophaeus; assembly: GCF_000951045.1. Classification (NCBI taxonomy): domain Eukaryota; kingdom Metazoa; phylum Chordata; class Mammalia; order Primates; family Cercopithecidae; genus Mandrillus; species Mandrillus leucophaeus. The sequence continues at coordinate 1,127,718 of NW_012109474.1, read as the reverse complement.
CCGCTTTTCTCCAACACATTCAATCTTAGGAACCCAAGAGTTGGTGACATTTATCCCATGAATTAAAACATTCTGCTGTTGCCCCTGGAACTCTTCATTACAATCCTGAGTCAATCAATGGCAGAGAGGAATACTATTTATTAGTTAAGTGGCTGCTATTGAATTCTTAATTCAAGTGGCTTTTAATTCAGTGTTTTCCTTGCTGCCCTTCATTTTGCCCTTGGTCATACAAATTTGCCCATTAAAGCCTGGTGTGGGGCCATGCTGATGCCTTTTATCTTGATTTTGTTGTGTTTTATTTTCTGGAGAATGGTTTTCAGTGGAGGAGAAGGCAAGACACTCGGAGTAGACAGGGAGGCCAGATCGCCAGGCCTAGGGCAGACTTTGCTACCGTCTGCTGGGAGGAAGTGGGCGGGCTAGAAGGAGCGAGGGCATCAAAATGACTTTTCAGATAAGGTCTTACAGGGAACGTGGCCTTCACTGGTGTCTTGTGCTTTGGTTTTGTCAACTTGAAAACTTTACTACCAGTTCTTGCACCAGATATGAGTCACAGAGCTAGTAGGTGGGATGCATAGACCGTCTCCCTGACTGGAAGGGGGCTCTTGAGTGGTGGCTGTTGCAGTCTGCCTTGATCTGCTGCATCTCCAGGAGGTTACCCAGGCTGATCACAGCCACTCCTTGGTGTAGCTCATGTTGTTTTCAACAGCTTTACTGGGATATAACTGAATTACAGTAAATTGCACATGGTTAAAGTGGACAATTTGATAAGTTTAGACTTATGCATACACCTATGACATCATCACCACATCAAAATAATAGACATTCCTTCACCCCAAAAGTTTCCTGTGTCCCCTTGTGATCATACCCTCCCACTCCTAGTACCCAGGTGGAAGGGGACGCTCAGTGACAGATCTTCTCTGTCATTACAGATTATTTGCATTTTCTGGAATTTTATATAAATAGGCTTACACAGCATATAATCTTTTTATGCAGTTTATCTCACTCAACATAGTTATTTTGAGATTAATACAAGTTGTTGCATGTATCAATAGTTCATTCATTTTTATTACTGAGCCGTATTCCATGGTTGTTTATCCATTTACCTATTGATAGACATTTGGGCTGTTTCCAGTTTTGGGCTATTACAAATAAAGTTTCTATGAACATTCACGTACGAGTCTATGTGGATACGTTTTCATTTCTCTTGGACACATACCTAGGAAGGGAATGATTAGACTGTGTGGTAGTACATCTTTAACTCGTTAAGAAACTGCCAAACTACTTACCAAAATAGTCGTGCCATTTTCCATTCCTATCAGTGATATAGGAGAGTTCTAGTTGGTCTGTATCATCCTCGACATTTGGTATTTGCAGTCTTCTTATTTTCACCATTCTAATTGTTGTGGAGGGATATATCATTGTGGTTTTGATTTTCATGTCCTTTATAACTAATGACACAGAACATTTTTCATGTGCTTATTTGCCATTCATATATATATATATATTTTTTGGTAAAGTTCTGTTCAAATCTTCTGCCCATTTGAGGGACAGTTGTTTGATTTCTTATTGTTGACCTTTGGGAGTTGTATACTCCAGATATGTGGGTTGCGTATTTCTCACCTTCTGCAGTTTATCTTTTCATTCTCTTCATGGTGTCTTACAAGGACCAAAGTTCTAAATTTTTATGAAGTCCAATTTTTCAGTTTTTTTCTCTTTTATGTACAGTGCGGTTTGTGTCATATCTAAGACATTATTGCCTAACTGAAGGTCAGAAAGATTTTTCTCTTGTTTTTGTACAAAAATTCCATAGTTTTAGGTTTTAATTAAGTTTGAGTTTATTTTGTGTATGGTACAAGGTATATATTTAGCTTTTTTGCAAAAGAATATCTCACTGTTTCATCAAAATTTGTTGAAAAGACTATCCTTTTCCCATTGAATTGCTTTTACACTCTTGTCAAAAATCAGTTGTTTGCAGCTGGGCACGGTGGCTCACGCCTGTAATCCCAGCACTTTGAAAGGCTGAGGTGAGCAGACTATTTTGCTCAGTAGTTCAAAGCCAGCCTGGGCAACATGGTGAAACCTCGTCTCTACTAAAAATACAAAAATTAGCCAGGTGTGGTGGCATGCGCCTGTAGTCCCAGCTACTTGGGAGGCTGAGGCCTGAGAATCGCTTGAACCTGGGAGGTAGAGGTTGCAGTGAGCTGAGATCGTGCCACTGCACTCCACCCTGGGCAACAGAGCAAGACTCAATGTCCAAAAACAAAAACAAAAAAAAACCGGCCAGGCACGGTGGCTCACACCTGTAATCCCAGCACTTTGGGAGGCTGAGGCGAGTGGATCACCTGAGGTCAGGAGTATGAGACCAGCCTGGCCAACATAGCAAAACCCATCTCTACTAAAAATACAAAATTAGTGGAGCGTGGTAGTGTGCGCCTGTAGTCCCAGTTACTTAGAAGGCTGAGGCAGGGAGAGTTGCTTGAACCTGGGAGGCGGAGGTTGCAGTGAGCCAAGATCATGCCATTATACTCCAGCCTGAGTGACAGAGCGAGACTCCGTCTCAAAAAAAAGAAAAAAAACCAAAAAGTGTGCTGGGATTTTGATTGGGATTGCATTGAATCTGCAGATCAATTTGGGGGATAATTGACATATCAGCAGTCTTCCAACGTATGAACATGGTGTATCTCTCCATTTATTTAGATCTTTAATTTTCTGGCACTATTTATAGTTCTTAAAACAGATTTTGCACATCTATTGTATTTATTACTGAGCATTTCATATACTTTGGTGTTATTGTCAGTAGCTTTTCTTATTTCAATTTCCTATTGTTGCTAGTAAGTAGGAATACAATTAATATTTATATATTGATCTTACACGTCGCAAACGTGGTACAACTCTCTTACTAGTTCTAGTAGCTTTTGGGGAATTTCACTGTATTTTCTACATAGATAATCATGGTGTCTGTGAACAAGGGCAGTCTTACTTCTGCTCCAATCTAGATGCTTTTTCTTCTTTTCTTATTGCAGTTGCTAGAACATTCAGGACAATGTCGAATAGGAGTAGTTAGAGTGGATAGCCTTGACTTTTTTTCTGATCTTAGAAGAAAAACATTTAGTTGTTCATCATTAAATATGATGTTAGCTATAGGTTTGTTTGTACATGTTAGTAGGGTGAAGAAGTTTCTTTCTATTCCAAGCTTACTTTTGTTTTCTGTTTTTTTTTTCCTAGAGATGGGGTCTTGCTCTGTCACTCAGGCTGGAGTACAGTGGTGCAATCATAGCTTACTGTAGCCTTGAACTCCTGGGCTCAAGTGATCCTCCTGCCTCAGCCTCTTATGTAGGTGGGATTATAGGAGCAAGCTACCATGTCCAGCTGATATTTATTGATACATTTTTTTTTCTTAATCAGAAATGGATGTTTGATTTTGTCAAATGCTTTTTGGATGATCCTAGTTTTTTTTTTTTTTTTTTTTTTTTTTTTTTCAGCTTGTTAATATGATGCCTTACACTGATTTTCAAATGTTAAACCAACCTTTCAATCCTGAGATAAATACCACTTAGTCATGATATTTTATCCTTTCAAAATATTGTCAAATTTTATTTGCTGAAATTTCATTTACAATTTCTGTATCTTGTTCACGAAGGATATTAGTCTGTAGTTTTCTTTTCTTGTAATGTTTTTGTCTGGCTTTGGTATCAGGGTAATGCTGCCTCATGGAGTGAGTTGGGAAATATTCCCTTCCCTTCAGTTTTCCAGAAGAGTTCATGTAGAATTAGTATAATTTCTTCTTTAAATGGTAAAATTTACCATTTAGACTAGTGAAGCCAGCTGGGTCTAAAATTTTCTTTATGGAAAAGTTTTTAACTACATATTTAATTACCTTAATAGATATGTGGCTTTAAAGGCTATCTCTTTATTGTTTAGTTTTTGGTTCCAGTTTTTCAAAGCTCTGTTATTGGGTATATAGTAGTTTCCAATTGTTATGTCCTCCTCCTGATGAATTGATCCTTTTATCATTATGAAATTTTCTCTTTATTCCTGGTAATGTTTTTACTCTGAAATCTACTTTGTCTGACACTAATATAACTAGTCTAGCTTTCTTTTCATTAGTATTAGCTTGGTATATATTTTTGATCCTTTTATTTTCACATTTTTTATATTTAAAGTAGGTTTCAGTTTATAGTTGGGTCTTTCTTTATACCCAATCTAACAACCTGTGCCGTTTTTTTTTTGTTTTTTTTTGTTTTTTTTTTGAGACAGAGTCTCGCTCTGTCACCCAGGCTGGAGTGCAGTGGCCGGATCTCAGCTCACTGCAAGCTCTGCCTCCTGGG
>NW_012109474.1:1117996-1123340 GCF_000951045.1 Mandrillus leucophaeus | reverse complement strand
TTGTTTTTTTTTTGAGACAGAGTCTCGCTCTGTCACCCAGGCTGGAGTGCAGTGGCCGGATCTCAGCTCACTGCAAGCTCTGCCTCCTGGGTTTACGCCATTCTCCTGCCTCAGCCTCCTCAGTAGCTGGGACTACAGCCGCCTGCCACCTCGCCCGGCTAGTTTTTTGTATTTTTTAGTAGAGACGGGTTTCATCGTATTAGCCAGGATGGCCTCGATCTCCTGACCTCGTGATCCACCTGTCTCGGCCTCCCAAAGTGCTGGGATTACAGGCTTGAGCCACCGCGCCCGGCCCAACCTGTGCCTTTTAATTATAATGTTTAGACCACTTATGTTTAATGTGATTATCATCTTTCTATTTGTTTTCTATTCATCTCATCTCTTATTTGTTCAACTTTTCCTCTTTTTCTGCCTTCTTTTGGACCGAATATTTTTGTGATTCCCTTTTATCTCCCTTGTTAACTACCTGTATTTCCTATATTTGTTTTACCAGTATTACCTCAGGTTGCTCTCAGGTTTATAATATGTATCTGTAATGTCAAAGTCTACTTTCAAATGATATTATACCACTTCGTGAATAGTATACAAACCTTACAATAGTACATTTTCATTTCTTTCCTTTTGACCTTAATGATAATGTCGTCATACATTTTACGTTTACATATGTTATAAACCCCATATTATATTGTTATTATTTTAGTATAATTATCTTTTAAAATACAGATATAAATGCAAATACCATTTCTAAAGCTATCATTGCTTTGTCTAGATCCATATTTCCACCTGGCATCATTTTCATTGTGCTTGAAGAATGCCCTTTAGCACTTCTTATAATATGGGCCTTCTGGCTATTATTTTGTTTTTTAGCTTTTGTATGTATGAAAAAGTCTTTATTTTACCCTTGCTTTAGAAAGGCATTTTCACTGTGTAGAAAATTCCAGGTTGACAATTTTTTCTTTCAGTATTTTAAAGATACTGCTCCCCTGTCTTTTTGCCTACATTATTTTGTATGAGATATCTGCTGTAATCCCTGTACTTTTTTCTGCATGTAATGTGTCTTCCCCTCCACTCACCCTGGTTGCTTTTAAGATTATGGCTTTATTATTGGTTTCGAACAATTTGATTATGACATGTCTTGGTATGCTTTCTTCATATTTCTTATGTTTCCGTTTTCTTGAGCTTCTTGGAACTGTGGGTTTATAGCTTTTTAAAAAAATCAAGTTTAGTAACATTTTGGCTATTCTCTTTTCAAACACTTTTTTCCTGTCCTCCAACTCTCTCCTTTCCTCTGGAGACTTTAATTACACATAGAACAAGCTGCTTGAAATTGTCCCCACAGTGCACTTTTGCTCTGTACATTTTTAAAATTCTTTTTTTCTCTATGTGTTTCTTTTTGGATAGCCTCTATTACTATGTATTCAAATTCCTTATTCTCTTTTGGAAAATAGGGGAGGGTGGAGGGAACAAAATCTTATCTGCTGTTACTGGATTCTATCCAGTGTATTTTCATCTGAAAAAGACAAAATTACAACACATCTGATTTAAAGATGTTAATTGGCTTTTATTTTCCATCTAGAATTGGGCGACACTTCATTCTACAAAATAGAATGAGTGTTCTGATGAGCTGAGCAGGAGTGGTTGGCTTTATAGACAGAAGGGCCCAGGAAAGAGAACCAAATAACAAAAGCAGATTGGTCATTTCAAAGTTACTTTTCTTGTAAAGGTTAAAGCAGAGAGGACTTTCTTATAATGCTGGCTAAAACTTCCCTATTTGGAGATTTGACTATTATCTCTCTCTCTTTCTCTCTCAATTTCTTGGAAGGTCAGATAAACAACTTTGTTTCAGCTTGGTGCTGTGGAACTTCAGTGTGAGTGACTCCATTTTGGTTTGGTCTGTTGGGCCTACTGCAGGAGCTCAGTCCAAAGCAATGGCCTCTTAGAAATTTTATTTAACACATTCTAAATATTGTAGTTTTCATCTCTAGACGTTTTATTTAGTCTTTTTATATCTTACTTTTTATGTCTTAACTTTTTGAACTATGAAATACAGTTATAAGAACTTTTTCATTGTCTTTCTCTGCTAATTCTAAGTTCTGGGTCAGTTTGGATTGATTGGCTTTCTCTCCTTAATAGGGCCATATTTTACAGCTCCTTTGCATATCTGGTAATTTTGTATTGAATGTCAGACATTGTGAATTTTATCCTGTGTGCTGGACATGCTTGTATTCCTTTAAATTTTTTCTAGCTTTATTAAAGGGCTCAATTAAGATATTTGAAATAGTTTGACCCTGTTGGACCTTGTTCATAAGATTGTTAGGTGGGACTAGATTCATATGTAGTCTAGGACAGTATTAAGATCTTTCTCAGTACTTTAGCTCTGTGAATTGTGAGATTTTCAAGTCTGGCCAGTGGGAACAACATTATTCCTGATCCAAGTGAGCATCATGAACAAACCATAATAGGTTCATTGCCTGATGTGCATGGCAAGTCAGTACACTGAGATACCGGGTTGCAGCAGGGAAAGGTTTAATCATAGGGCTGCTGAATGAGGAGATGGGCAGAAACCTCAAATCTACCTCCCCAAGAAGTTTAGGACTAGAGTTTTTAAGGGCTTTGGAATGGGCTGAAGTGTGGAGATTGTTGATTGGTCAAAGAACGCTGGGTGAAGTTGAAGCGGTATCGTTGTCTGGCGTAAATACACGGGGTTGGTCGTCTTGCATCGAGAAGATTAACGACATGGACACACATACACATGGAGTGGGTTAAGGAGCAGAATGTTTAATAAGCAGAAGAAAGGAGAGAGGAGGGTAGTTCCCTCTCTCTTGTGAAAGAGGTGTCCGAAAAAGGGAAGAGTGGCGGACCGCAGCAGATTTTATAGGCAGGCTTGAGGAGGCAGAGCCTGATTTACATAGGGCCCACAGATTGGTTCAACCATGTGTGATGTTTACATAGCGCAGTGGGGGTGGGAGAAGGCTGATCACCCCACTCTGATGTTATTATGCAAATAGGCTTTCCACTTGGCCAGGGCCATCTTGTCTGCTCCTTACTATACACTTGGCTGGCAAAGGGAGAAGGGAAGATGGAGCCGCCATTTAGAACTTGCCTATTCCCAGGTAGTATTTTGCTGCCGGCAATCATGCATGCAAGCTTCCAGCTTTCTTATCTATGTCTGCAACTTGATTTTACAGGCTGCTATTTGTTAGAAAATGGTTTGGGGGCTGCTTTTCATTAAAAAGCAAAACCTTACCAAGAACTCCCATACCCTCACTATCTGCCTAAGTAATTTCTTCTTAACTCCTATATCAGAGTCATGGGACAAGGTGACGAAGAAATTGTATTCTCATGAGATTCACTTCTTCTATGGGGGTCTTCAAGCTGGTTGGCATTAGGTGTTTTGCTGGAATTTAGGATCTAAAAAACAACTTAAGCAATTTCTGAGATCCTACTTATTGGAATAATGGGGGTGCAAGTGGTCAGTATCTAGTGCTACTGTGACTTTCAGTTACAAGGAAGTAGGTCAAAGCACAGCCTGACTAATGCTTAATTATAACTGTATTTCTGTCCAGAATTCTTGTTAACCCTATGAGGGTTACTTCAGTACTATTTCTTTTACCCCTTTTTGGGTGGTTCTTTTCCTGGCTTTGGGTATTTTCCTGACATGTTTGCACTAATCAGTACTCTGATTATTACTTGAGGGGAGCCCTCTACAGATCTTTGAAGTTCTTTCTCTCTCTTCTCTCTGGTGCTCTGTCCTATGAACTTTAACTGCCTTGATCTCTCTGGACGCTCAACTCTGTCTCTTCAACTCAGGAAGAATGCTAGTGCCTCAGTTCCCCCTTCCTGCTCTATGGCCTACACACTCTCTCAAGGCTATAGTTTGGGCAATTGAGCTCACATTATTTTTTCTCATCTCTCAGGCGTCACTGTCTTTCAGTGCCTCATGTCTGGTGTCTTGAAAACTGTTGTTTCACCTATATTGTCTAGTATTTTTATTTTTCCAGGCGCGAGGGTAAATCCAGTCTTTGTTTCTCTACCTTGGCTGAAAGCCAGGGTCTGCTCTGGATGTTTATTTTTTTAAGTATTTTTAAAGGTATTTATTTTACCTTGACTAGATCCCTGGCACATGAGGGATTTTTTTTCTTTTTCTCTCTTGTTTTCAACCCCTATTCCACCATAACCCCATCAGTTTTGGAGCCCTGGAAGGCTCTGTCTATTCACCCACACAAATCTGAGTGAATCCTATCCATCCCTAAAGGGCCAGCTCAGGGCGCTGCTCCAGCAGCCTTTGCACTGCTGTAAGTCCAAGCACATCTGTTTCCCCTCCTCTCTACTCTGTAGGTCTATGCAGTCTTTTCAATATTGACTTTGTATATGTATGTTTTCCTCTAAACTGATGGATCGTTAAGGAAAACACTGGGGTTCATCATCTCCCTACATATCACCTTAAGAGGCAGTCACCTCAAATCTCTACATTCATCACAGAAACAGAAATTCCATTAATAAATGTCAGGGACTGCCTCCTTAACCTTGGTGCTCTATTTCCCTCCCACTTTCAGCATTCTGGCTTATTCCATGGGTGGAGGAGGAAGCCAGGTTGGCTTGGTGGGAGGGGAATGGCATCAGTGTGAGGTCATGCCACATCATCCAGAATGCCAGCTCCACACCACAGTGACACATTGCAGGATTGAGCAATGCAACTGGAGGAAAGAGAGGGAGACCCGTGTCACTTAGACTACAAACAAAAGGGGGGCAGGTGCAAATACAAAGCAAGGACCTGGCGGGAAGTGGCGGGTACACCTGGGCGCATACCACCAGTGCCTGCAGGGAGTGAAGGCAGTGAGAGAGGAGCCATGCCCCATGAGGGATTTTTTTTTTTTAATTATTATTTAAGAATGAGGAAACTGAGGCCCAGGGAGAGGAAGTAACTTTTCCAGTCACAAAAAAAGAGTCAGTGGCAAGAAGGAGAACTAAGATATCTTTAGGCCCAAATGTACTTGCCATTGTGTTTTACTCTCTGCGCAAGTTATCCCAACTCACAGTACCTTCACAATGCACTATTCTCTCCATAGTGCTGTGAAGAATTGGAACCTGCAGGAAAGTGGATAAACTTTCCCCAAGCCACACAGGTAAAAACATGTTTCAATCCCTGGGTTGAGTCCGAAGCCAGTAGTGCTTTATAACACAGCCTCCCAGTAAGTGCTGGGAGTACTCCCAGTAAGTGCTGCTTTTTTCAATTCTTTTAAAAAGTTTTTTTGCTCTTTCATTAATTTATTCTCTTAACAAACATTTATTGGCCAGGCGCGGTGGCTCAAGCCTGTAATCCCAGCACTTTGGGAGGCCGAGA
>NW_012109474.1:1087916-1117791 GCF_000951045.1 Mandrillus leucophaeus | reverse complement strand
AGCAAGACTCCGTCTCAAAAAAAAAAAAAAAAAAGAAAGAAAAAAAAAAACAGTTATTGATTACCTTTTCTTTATCAGTCACAATATTAAGTGCTAGATGAAAATATGGGTAAAAACACATGAAGTGGTGTCATTGTCTGGGGTAAATACCCAAGGTTTGTCATCTCACACCAGAGAAATTGAGGGCGCGGACACACAAGAAGTGAGTTTAAGAGCAGAGGTTTAATAGGCAAAAGAAAGAGAGAATAGCTCTCTCTCCTGCAGAGAGAGAGAGGGGCACCTGAGTGGGTCTTCCAGTTCCCTGGTGAAATGCATGGGGTTTTATGGACAAGCTTCAGGAGGTGGTGTCTGATTCACATAGGGCCCGAGAGATTGGTCAGAACAGGTGTGACATTTGCATAGTCCATGAAGAAGCTGGCCATCCAACCCTGATCTTTTAGTATGCAGATGGGTTCTTTACCTGGCCAGCACCATATTTTCTGTTCCTTACTGTACACATGGTTGGCAAAGAAAAGGGAAGATGGAGCCGCCATGTTGAACATGCCTAGCCCCAGGTAGCCTTTTCCTATTGGCACAGCTGCTGGCATTCACCCGTGCAAGATTCTAGCTTGCCTTTACAGGCTGCAGCTTGATTTTTTAGGCTGCTCTTTGTTGGAAATGATTTGGGGGCTGCTTTTTGTTAAAAGGAAAGCCTTACTGAAGACTCTTTTACCCTCGCTATCTGCCTAAATCATTTCTTTTAAGATCCTGCATCACAAGTGTGGTCCTTACTTTCCAGGGTTCCTCCCCTAGTACGAATGTTAGAACTAAGACTACAAATAAATGCTATCAGCTATTTTATATGCTATAATAGGTTTGTTTGTTTTTTCAAACATTTTATTTTATATTTATTTCTGGGGGGACAGGTTCTTGCTCTGTCACCCAGGCTGGAGTGCAGTGATGTAATCATGGCTCACTGTAGCCATAGCCTCGTGAGCTCAAGTGATTGTCACACCCCATTCTCCTGAGTAGCCGGGACTACACAACCATGCTCAGCTAATTTATTTTTATTTGTATTTTTAGTAGAAACAAAGTCTTGCTATGTTGCTCAGGCTGATCTTGAACTCCTGGGCTCAAGTGATCTTCCCACCTCACCCTCCCAAAGTGCTGGGATTATAGGCATGAGACACTATGCCTGGTCAGATATTTTACTTTTAAACATATGCCAAAGTTTAAGTTCAAGCAAATCACAAGAAAAGAAGCATTAGTGGGTTAATTCAGAGATTGTCTCCTATATAAAAATTTTATAGAAAAACAGGATGATTAAATAATCACTGTTAGACTGGATACAATTAAAAAAAAAAAAAAAAAGGATTGTTTCAAGATCATTAGATCCTGACTGACAGTCAGCTGAGTGGGTGGGTATCTGGCTTCCCAGAAGAGGTCTTAATCTCATTAAAGTTTATCAGAAAATTGCTTAAGCATTTTATCAACGCTAATTTCTTCCCAGAAAGAGGTTGGAAATTACATCATGCAAAAAGGTTCTGTCCCATTCCAAGTTTGGGACTGGGTTTTTTATTAAGTATGCGCACATACCACAGTGGAGCAAAAGAGAGATCAGGTCAGTTCCACCATGAGGATAACAGTTAGTGATAACTAGCATCATTTGAGTGTTATATGGCAGGCACTGTTCCCTTCACTTGAGAGATATTAACTCACTAATGCTCACATAATGCTGTTAGGTAGGGGCTTTTCTTACCCCTTTTCTACAGTGGAGGAAAGTAAGGCACAGAGAGCTTAACTTGTTCAAAGTCTCCCAGCTAGAATGTAGCAGAAAGATCAGGAAGGTATCACAAGGAAGATGGGTGGATCTGTTCCCCAAGGGGATGATAGGGAGGAAAATATTCTGGGAAGACTGGACCCCCAACCCCATTCTATGCTATGAAGCTGTGCTTGTTTTCAGAGATGTGGGGGATTCTGGATCGGTGGAACCACTTGACCCCCACACATGTCACTGGGGAAATCCATTTGGGCTTATGCCTGGGTTTTAGAGGGTGGCTGACTCAAGTCCCAGCTGTGTTTCTAGACCATGTGTTCTGGTATGGACAAAGTGGAGACTCCTCTTCACCTAACAGCTTTCAGACATATAAGCAAAACTTCCAGCCAAGGCAAAAACACATTAGCTCTGCCAGCCATGGACAGGTGACTGGAGTGGTTTCCAGGGTCATTTTCGCTCCAGCCTTAGTGTTCCATCTTATTTTGTTTGCTTCCTCCTTTGTTCAACATGTTTCTGCATTGCCTTTAAACTCCACAGAGGGAGTGTTGAAAGTGGTGGTAAGAAGAGTCTTGCTATTGTAGTGTAAATAAAAGTAAAGATGATAAAGTTTTACAGGGCTATGTACAAATTGATAGTTGGTGCAGTATTACTTCAGACACAGGAAGAGCCTTTCAGAATCTAACCTGTTAGAAATTACAAGAGCTTCTGTGTGAAAATTTAAAGAGAACGTTTAAAAAATAATATTTCTTATGTCACCTATAAAATTCCACTAACCCCAATACAACTATTATATTATTTTTACATATTATCTCTTCTAAATGTAATACATGCTGGGAGTGTTATCTGTGGTGTATGCCTACTATTTTGTATTCTGCTTGTTTTCAGTGACCAGTGGATCATAAACATTTTTCATGTTTCTGCATAATTATCATTTTAATGGCCACATAATATTCCATTGTGCAGAGGTACTGTAATTTATTAAACCATTCCCCTTAATGTTAGCCATTTATGTGTTTTCAGTTTGGGGCTTTTATAGATAACACTGCAGTGAGCATCTTCTTGCAAATAGCTTTTTGCTGCTGTTGAATTTCCATAAGAATAATTCCTAATAGAGGCATTACTAGTAAAGGACACAGACATGTATATGGCTTTTTCTCTATATTGCTGAATTGCTTTGCAAAAATATTATTTAATACAGTGCCATCACTCTGGAATGAATCTGCTAGCTTTTTCTGCACTTCAACAGCAGTTAGCAAAAACTTTTTTTTCTAATTTGACAGATAAAACAGTATTTCAACTGGCTTTAATTTACGTTCCTTTGTTTACTAGTGAAGATTACTATTTCTCCATGTATTTGTTTATATTGTATATAATTTTCTATGAATTATCTGTTTATCTGTTATGGTCTTGGTGTTTTCATAAATTTAAATGCACTCTGTAGGTGATAACTATTAATCATTTTTGTTTTGTTTATTCAAATACTTTGTTGTCCTTTTTAATTTTTAATTTAATTTTAATTTCCATACATAATATAAATTATGTTATGTATGGAAATTGTCAATCTCAATCTGTGAGTACTTCTTATTTTTCTGAAGAAGAGAGAGTAATTCTATTATGTATCTTTTGAGTGTTTTAAATGCCTTTCATTTAATCATTTATTCATCATCAAGTTACCAGGTACCTTTTGTGGGGCAGATAGTCTTCTAGGTTCTGAGAATCTAAAATTTTCATCTTCTTGGAGGTTACATTTTAATGAGAAGAGAAACAATAAGCAAAAATATAACTAATATACAAGGTAGCAATAAATCATATAAAGAAAAAGATAAAGCATAGCAGAGGACAAACAATGACCAGGAAAAGATTTAGTGTTCAGGAAAGGCCACTGACAAAGTGACATTTGCGATAGGGAAGACAGGGAGGGCCAATATCAAAAGGTATCATTCGAGCAGACCTGGATGAGATGACAGAGGGAACAGAAAGCGCAAAGGCCCTGAGATGGAAACATGTGTGGCATGCTGAGTGTATTAGTTTACTCTCACACTGCTATAAAGAACTGCCTGAGACTGGGTAATTTGTAGAGAAGAGAGGTTTAATTGACTCAGAGTTTGCATAGCTGCAAATAAAGACATAGCTGAGACTGGGTAATTTATAAAGGAAGAGGTTTAATGGACTCACAGTTCCATATGGCTGGGGAGGTCTCAGAATCATGGCAGAAGGTGAAGGAGGAGCAAAGTCACGTCTTACATGGTGGCAGGCAAGAGAGCTTGTGCAGGGGAACTCCTATTTATAAAACCATAAGATTTCCTGAGACTTATTCACTACCACAAGAACAGTACGAGGGAACCTCCCCCATGATTCAATTATCTCCACCTGGCCCCACCCTTGACACATGGGGATTGTTACAACTGAAGGTGAGATTTGGGTGAGGACACAGCCAAACCATATCAGCACCTCTTCACAGGGCAGCAGGTGAGAGAATGAATGCAGGAAGAACTATCAAACACTTATAAAACCAGCAGACCTCAGATCTCATGAGAACTCACTGTCATGAGAACAACATGGGGGAAACTATCCCCATGATCCAGTTACCTCTGCCTGGTCTCTCCCTTGACTTGTGCGGATTATGGGGATTAAATTCAAGATGAGATTTGGGTGGGGACACAAAGCCTAACCATATCACTGAGAAACAGGGAAAGCCATGTGTGTGGAGTGAAGCAGAAGAGGTGGAGAATTGGAGAAAACAAGGTTGTTACCAGATGGTATGGGGCCAAGGACACTGGATTTAATCTGAAGGAGATAGCAAGCCACTAAGTTGAGAGGGCATGAAACAGACATCTGATTTACAGTTTAACAGGATCACTAGATATTTTTATATTTGAATCATTTTGGCGGATTTAGCTCTCCAGGTATGTAATCACATCATATACAGGAGATATTTTTGTGTCTTCTTTTTCAGTATTTATTTCCCTTGTGCTGTCTTTATCTTTCTTCTTGTTGTTTTTAAAAACTTTCCAGACAATGTTAATAATATTTTTATTAATGATTTCAATGACAACAATAACAGTAGGCATCTTTGTATATTCTGAATATAGAGGAATTATTACTAATTTAAATATGGATGCTCTATGCTGTTAACAGGAATTCTTTTTAATTCTAGTTCTTCAGTTTTTATTAGGAATCGTTGTTGATTTCTATAAAATACCTGTCAAGTATGCATTAAAATTATAAGATGCTTTTTCTGCTTAGTGTCTTGATGTGGTGTAGCATATTAATAGAACCCCTTATATGAGGCAATACTTGTTTGCAGCCCTGGGGTAATCCCACTTTGTCATGGTATAATTTTAGTGTATATATCATTGAATACATTGCTATTCTTTTATGAACTATCTGTGCTTATGGTCCACTCAGTCTAGCCCCCTCTATCCCTGACTTCGTCCTGCCCTGACTGTGGTTCAGAGAGCTGTGGGGGCATATAGGTAACCAGGCAGAGGCCAGGGTGTGTGTGCATGTGGTGGTTGTTAAGGGGGTGGGATGGGGAGTGTCAAAGCACCTGATGATGATTTCTCCAGCATCACAGTGTCAACTATGATATGATGTCTCATCCTTTTAAATTTTAGTTTTTATCAAGATATGTATGCCTATAATTTAAAGAATCAGAGAGTTTAATTAAAGTTATTACAGAAAATAGCAGCCCTTTTCCCATCCTACCTCATTTTCCATTTGTGAGAGACAACTACCTTTTTTCTTTTCTAGCTCTGTGTGTGTGTGTGTGTGTGTGTGTGTGTGTGTGTTTCAATTTCTGTTTTCTTTAACTCTAAGTAACAGGCTCATACAATTATTTGCCATTTTTCCATTTTAAACTTTATTATTAACTGACTTCCTACTATGGAAGATGACAGTTTAGCTCCCTTTACCCCATATTCACACTAGAAACACACTCCCAACATTCCCTCTTTATACCACAATTGTGATTAGATCCAAATTTAGTATTTACAGTATATTATTGTGAAAATGTACTTTGGTTACACCCGAGCTATATGATTCCATTTAGGCACAATGTTTGTTTTCTGGAATTAATAATTGTTTTTGTTTGTATATCTGATGCTTAGTTTTCTATGTATTTATTAATAATTCCATCCCTAACATTCTTTAATTCAATAAATACTGTCTCAATCTTTTCAAGTACATCAGACAATCTGTCAGTTTCATCTCCTTGTTGAAATCTCTCTGGATATCTCTGACCATTTTTGTCTGATTGCTTTCTGGAGCACAGCTCTCAGCCTGGGCTCAACCAGCTCTAGCATTCTAGGAATTCCCCCTTCCTCTCTTCTGTTTGGATATCCTGTCTTCTGAATCTAAAATCTGTTCCTTTCTTGGATTGCTCCCTTGTTTTGATGGAGTGCATCCTCCAATAACTTTATGAAAAAAGATGCTTGAGATACTTTCTTCTTCTTTTCCTCTATTCCTGTAAAAAATATGTGTTTACCCTTGAACATATATACCATAGAAAAGTATGTAACATTCCTTTTTTCTTATTTTTTTGGTGTCTTGATCTATTTTTTTATTCCAATAGGTTTTTAGGGGAACAGGTGGTGTTTGGATACATGGATAAGATCTTTAGTGGTGATTTCTGAGATTTTGGTGCACCTATCACCTGAGCAGTGTACAATGTACCCAATGTGTAGTCTTTTATCCCTCACTCCCCTACCACCCTTCCCAAGTCCCCAAAGTCCACTGTATCATTCTTATGCCTTTGCATCCTCATAGCTTAGCTTCCACTTATAAGTGAGGATATACAATGTTTTGTTTTCCATTCCTGAGTTACTTCACTTACAATAACGGTCTCCAACTCCATCCAGGTTGCTGCGAATGCCATTTTTCAATTCCTTTTTTTGGCTGAATAGGATTCCATGCTATATATATACTTTTTTTTTCCCCCCGCTTGTTGATTAATGGGCGTTTGGGCTGGTTCCATATTTTTGCAATTGTGAATTGTGCTGCTATAAACATGCATGTGCAAGTGTCTTTTTCATATAATGACTCAGTAGTGGGATTGCTGGATCAGATGGTAGATCTACTTTTAGTTTTTTAAGGAATCTCCACACTGTTTTCCATAGTGGTTGTACTATTAATGGTTTACATTCCCACCAGCAGTGTAAAGATGTTCCTTTTCACCACATCCACATCCACATCCACATCTATTGTTTTTTGAATTTTTAAATTATGGCCCTTCTTGTAGGAGTAAGGTGGTATTGCATCATAGTTTTGATTTGCATTTCCCTATAATTAGTGATGTTGAGTATTTTTTCATGTTTGTTTGCTGTTTGTATATCTTCTTTTGCGAATTGTCTATTCATGTCCTTAGCCCACTTTTTGATGGGATTGTTTTTTTCTTGCTGATTTATTTAAATTCCTTGTAGATTCTGCATAGTAGTCCTTTGTTGGATGCATAGTTTGCAAATACTTTCTCCCACTCTGTGGGTTGTCTGTTTACTCTTCTGATTATTTCTTTTTTTGTACAGATGCTTCTTAGTTTAATTAAGTCCCATATATAGTTATAATTAAGTCCTGCCTCAGCCTCCCGAGTAGCTGGGACTACAGGCACCCGCCACCACGCCTAGCTAATTTTTTGTATTTTTAGTAGAGATGGGGTTTCACTGTGTTAGCAAGGATGGTCTCGATCTCCTGACCTTGTGATCCACCCGCCTCAGCGTCCATCTGTTTTTGTTGTGTTTGCTTTTGGGTTCTTGGTCATGAATTCTTTGCCTAAGACAATGTCTGGAAGAGTTTTTGTGATGTTATCTTCTAGAATTTTTATGGTTTCAAGTCTTAGATTTAAGTCTTCAGTGCATCTTGAGTTGATTTTTGTACAAGCTGAGAGATGAGGATCCAGTTTCAATCGTCTACATGTGACTTGCCAATTATCTCAGCATCATTTGTTGAATAGGGTGTCCTTTTACCACTTTATGTTTTTGTTTGCTTTGTCAAAGATCAGTTGCCTGTAAGTATTTGGCTTTATTCCTGGGTGCTCTATTCTGTTCCATTGGTCTAGGTGCCTATTTTTATACCAGTACCATGCTGTTTTGGTGACTATGACCTTATAGTACAGTTTGAATTTGGGTAATGCGATGCCTCCAGATTTGTTCTTTTTGCTTAGTCTTGCTTTGGCTATGTGACCTCTTTTTTAGTTCCTTATGAATTTGAGGATTGTTTTTTCTAGTTCTGTGAAAAATGATGATAGTATTTTGATGGGAGTTTCATTGAATTTGTAGATTGCTTTTGGCAGTCATGGTCATTTTCACAATATTGATTCTACCCATCCATGAGTATGGGATGTGTTTCCATTTGTTTGTGTTGTCTATGATTTCTTTCAGCAGTGTTTTGCAGTTTTTCTTGTAGAGGTCTTTCATCTCTTTGGTTAGGTATATTCTTGAGTATTTTATTTTATTTTTTGCAGCTTTTGTAAAAGGTTTTGAGTTCTTGATTTGATTCTCAACTTGGTCACTGTTGTTGTACAACAGTGCTATTGATTTGTATACAAGATTCATTTTGTATCCTGAAACTGCTGAAATCATTTGTCAGATCTAGGAGGTTTTTTTTCTGTTGGGGGTAGAGAGTCTTGCTCTGTCACCCAGGCTGGAGTGCAGTGGCATGATCTCGGCTCACTGCCACCTCCACCTCCTGGGTTCAAACAACTCTTGTTCCTCAGCCTCCCAAGTAGCTGGGATTATAGGCATGTACCACCATGCCCAACTAATGTTTTACATTTTTAGTGGAGATGGGGTTTTGCTATGTTCTCCAGGCTGGTCTTGAACTCTGTCCTCAAGCGATCCACCTGCCTTGGCCTCCCGAAGTGTTAGGATTACAGGCATGAGCCACCACACCCAGCCAGATCTAGGAGCTTTTTGGATAAGTCTTTAGGGTTTTCTAGGTGTAGGATCATACCATCAGTGAGTTTGACTGCCTCTTTACTGATTTGGATACCCTTTATGTCTTTCTCTTGTCTGCTTGCTCTGGCTAGGACTTCCAGTACTATGTTGAACAGAAGGGCTGAAAGTGGGCATTCTTGTCTTGTTCCAGTTCTCAGGGTAACTGGTCTCAACTTTTCCCTGTTCAGTATAATATTGAATATGCGTTTGTCATAGATGGCTTTTATTACCTTAAGCTATGTCCTTCTATGCTGATTTTGCTGAGGGTTTTAGTCATAAAGGTATGCTAGATATTATCAAATACTTTTTCTGTGACTATTGAGATAATCATGCAATTGTCGTTTTTGATTCTGTTTATGTGGTGTATCACATTTATTGATTTGTGTATATTAAACCATCCCTGCAACCCAGGTATGAAACCCACTCAATCATGGTGTACTATCTTTTTTATATTCTGCTGTTGGAATTGGTTAGCTGCTACTTTGTTCAGGACTTTTGCATCTATATTAATCCAAGATATTGTTCTGTAGTTTTCTCTTTTTGTTACGCCCTTTCCTGGTTTTGATGTTAGGGTGATACTGGCTTCACAGGATGATTTACGGAGGATTCCCTTTTTCTCTTGCAATAGTTTCAATAGGATTGGTACCAATTCTTTTAATGTCTGAGAGAATTCAGCTGTGAATCCATCTGGTGCTGGACTTTTTTGTTAACAATTTTTTATTACCATTTCAATCTCACTGCTTGTTATTGGTCTCTTCAGAGTTTCTATGTCTTCCTGGTTTAACTTAGGAGGATTGTATACTTCCAGGATTTTATCCATTTCCTCTAGGTTTTCTAGTTTGTGCACACAAACATGTTCATAGTAGCCTTGAATGATCTTTTGTATTTCTGTGGTATCAGTTTTAATATCTTCTGTTTCATTTCTAATTGAGCTTATTTGGATTTTCTCTCTTCTTTTCTTGGTTAATCTTGCTAATGGTCTATCAATTTTGTTTATCTTTTCAAAGAGCAAGCTTTTAGTTTCATTTATCTTTTGTATTTTTTAAATGTCATTTAGTTCTGCTCTAATCTTGGTTATTTCTTTTCTTCTGCTGGGTTTGGGTTTGGTTTCTTGTTTTTCTAGTTCCTTGAGATGTGACCTTAGATTGTCGATAGTCTTTCAGACTTTTTGATGTAGGCATTTAATGCAATGAACTTTCCTCTTAGCACTGCTTTTGCTGTATCCCAGAGGTTTTGATAGGTTGTGTCACTATTATTGTTCAGTTCAAATAATTTTTAAATTTCTATCTTGATTTCATTGTTTAACCAACGATCATTCAGGAGCAGATTATTTAATTTCCATGTCTGTGTATAGTTTTGAGGGTTCCTTTTGGAGTTGATTGCCAATTTTATTCCACTGTGGTCTGAGAGAGTACTTGATATAATTTCTGTTTTCTTAAATTTATTGAGATGTGTTTTATGGCCTACTATATGGTTTATCTTGGAGAATGTTCCATGTGCTGATGAATGCAATGCATATTCTGCAGTTGTTGGGTAGAACGTTCTATAAATATCTGTTAAGTCCATTTGTTCTAGGGTATAGTTTAAGTGCATTGTGTCTGTGTTGACTTTCTGTCTTGAAGACCTGTCTAATGCTGTCAGTGGAGTATTGAAGTCCCCCACTATTATTGTGTTGCCATCTATTTCATTTCTTAGATCTAGTAGTAATTGTTTTATACATTTGGAAGTTGCATATATATTTAGGATTGTGCTCCTTTCCTGTTTAACTAGTCCTTTTGTCATTATATCTTGTCCTTCTTTGTCTTTTTTTAACTGTTGTTGCTTTAAAGGCTGTCTTGTCTGATATGAGAGTAGCTACTCCTGCTCATTTTTGGTGTCCACTTGCATGGAGTATCTTTTTCCACCCCTTTACCTTGAGTTTATGTGAGTCTTATGTGTTAGGTGAATCTCTTAAAGACAGCAGATACTTGGTTGGTGAATTCTTATCCATTCTGCCATTCTGGATCTTTTAAGTGGAGCATTTAGACCATTTACATTCAATGTTAATGTTAAGATGTGAGGTGCTACTCTATTCATCGTGCTAGTTGCAGTCTGAATATCTTGTTTTTTATTTCATTGTGTTGTTGTTTTATAGACCCTAAGATTTATGCTTTAAGGAGGTTCTATTTTGGTGTATTTCAAGGTTTTTGTTTCAAGATTTAGAACTTTGAGCAGTTCTTGTAGTGCTGGCTTGGAATGGTGAATTCTCTCAGCATTTGTTTGTCTGAAAAAGACTTTATTTTTTCCTTCATTTATGAAGCTTAGTTTTTCTGGATATAAAATTCTTGGCTGATCATTATTTTGTTAAGGAGTCTAAAGATAGGACCTCAATCCCTTCTAGCCTGTAGGCTTTCTGCTGAGAAATCTATGGTTAATCTGATAGATTTTCTTTTATAGGTTACCTGATGCTTTTGCCTCACAGCTATTAAGATTATTTTCTTCATCCTGACTTTAGATAACCTGATGACTATGTGCCTAGGTGATGATCTTTTTGTGATGAATTGTCTGGGTGTTCTTTGAGCTTCTTGTATTTGTATGTAAGGCCAGGAATGTTTCACTTGATTGTTCTTTCAAATAAGCTTTCCAAACTTTTAGACTTCTCTTCTTCCTCAGGAACACCAATTATCCTTAGGTTCTGTAATTTAACATAATTCCAAAGTTGTAGGAGGCTTTGTTCATTTAATTTTTTTTTCTTTGTTGGATTGGGTTAATTCAAAAGCCTTATCTTTGAGCTCTGAAGTTCTTTCTTCTACTTATTTGATTCTATTGTTGAAAGTTTCCAGCATATTTTGCATTTCTCTGAGTGTGTCTTTCATTTCCAGAAGTTGTGATTGTTTTTTATTTATGCTATCTATTTTGCTGGAGTTTTTTTGTCTATATCTTATATTATTTTTAAAACTTCTTTAAATTGGTTTTCACCTTTCTCTGGTGCCTCCTTGAGTAGCTTAATAATCAACCTTCTCTATTCTTTTTTTTTGGAAATTCAGAGATTTCTTCTTGGTTTGGATCCATTGCTGGTGAGCTAGTGTGATACTTTAGGGATGTTCAACAACCTTGTTTTGTCATATTACCAGAATTGTTTTTCTGGTTTCTTATCATTTGGGTAGACAATGTCAGGGGAAAGATCTGGGGCTCAAGGGCTGCTGTTCAGATTTGTTTGTCCCACAGAGTGATCCCTTGATGTGGTGCTCTTCCTCTTCCCCTAGGGATGAGGCCTCCTGAGAGCCAGACTACAGTGATTGTTATTGCTCTTTTGGGTCTAGCCATCCAGCAGACCTACCAGGTTCTGAGCTGGTACTAGAGAGTGTCTGCAAAGAGTCCTGTGGTGTGATTCATCTCCAGATCTGTCAGTCATGGATACAAGCACCTACTCCAGTGGAGGTAGCAGGGGAGTGAAGTGGACTTTGTTAGGGTCCTTGGTTGTAGTTTTGTTTAGTGCACTGGCTTTCTCGAATACTGATTGTGCTAGCAGTTGGTTGGTCTCTAGCCGGGAGGTGGTGCTTTCAAGGGAGCATCAGCTGATACAAGCTTGCCTAAGGTTTCCTGGATATGTATTCGGGTTTCTTAGGTGATGCGCAGGGTTATAGAGTACCCAAGAGATTATTTCTTTTGTCTTCAGTTACCAGGGAGGGTAAAGAAAGAACTATCAAGTCGGGGAGGAATTAGGTGTTTCTGAGCTCAGACTCTCCTTGAGTGGGGCTTGCTGCAGCCACTGTGGGGGATGAGGGGTAGTTCTCAGGCCAATGGAGTTATTTTTCCAGAGGGATTATGGCTGCCGCTGCTCCTATGTCATACAGGTCATCAGGGAAGTGGGGGAAAGCCATCAGTGACAGGCTTCACCAAGCTCCCACACAGCCAGCAAGGCCAATCTCACTCCTACCATGCCCCACCAACAGCACCAAACTGGTATCCAGGCAGCAGGTGAGTGGGGCTGAGATCTTGCCCCAGGCTACAAGCCTCCCTGCTGAGAAAGCAGGCAGGGCTTTCAGGCCCCACCCCTCCCCTCCTGCCACAGCTTCTATGCTGGTATCTGCACTTCCTATTCACACCTCACCCCCATTCTGCCCAGGAAAACTTCGCATTTAGTTGAAATTATTAAAAAGTTCAGCTGGAAGTTTCCTTCTTCCTGTGATCCTTCCCCAATTCCACTGGCAGCCTTCCCCAAGGACCCCTGTGAGATAAAGTCAGAAATGGCTTCCCTGGGGACTAGGGGCGCCTACAGAGATCTTCCTGCTGCTTCTACTTTTATATTTCATTCAGCTCTCTCAATTTACTTCAGCTCTAGGTAAGGTTAACTCCTTCTCCCATGATCTGGATTTTCAGGTTCCCCAGTTAGGATGTGTGTTCAGAGGCAGACTTTCCCCCTCACACACTTTGGGCACTCACAGTTTTTGGGCTGTCTCACAGAGTTTGCAGCTGCAAGCCGCTTCCTTCAAAGGGCCTTTGAATTCTTTTGGTTTTCCTGGTATGTTCCTGTGGTAGTTCTTGAGGCAAAAGTTCACAGTGTGAGTCTTCACATGCTGTTCTGTCCATCCGAGTGGGAGCTGCAAGTTAGTCCTACCTCCTATCTGCCATTTTTTTCAGAAAAGTGCATAACACTTATATGCACAGTTAACAAATATTAATAGTCATAATACAAGCACCCAAGTAACTGCCACCCACTTTAAGTAAAGGGACATTATCAGAATGGCTGGAAACTCCCCTTTCAGAGATAACCATTGTCCTTATTTTTATGATAATAATCTCCTTGCTTTTTATCTTACCAGCTGTGTTTTCATTATTTTAAACTTTGGACTTTCCTAGTTTTGAACCTAATAAAAATAGAATCATTATATATGTATTCTTTTAGGTCGTATGTTTTACTCAACATTGTGTTTGTAAGAATCATTCATTTGGTTGTATGCAGTTGTAGTTCATTTTTATTACTATATTCTGCTGTATGAATAAGTGAGAATATACACTAATTTAAAAAAGTATTTCCATTATTGATTGGATATTTGGTTATTTCCAGTTTGGGACAAATATAAACAATGCTGTTAAATCTTCTTGGTATATTTCATGGTAACCATGTGCACACATCTTGATAGACTATATAGCTGGGATGCAATTATCTATCAAAGGGTATGCCTACCTTTCTTTTTACTGGATAACATGAAATTGTTTTTTTGTTGTTGTTTTTTGGTTTTTGTGTGTGTGTGTGTGTTTTTTTGTTTTTTTGTTTTTTTTTTTTTTGCAAAGTGGTCATATCAAACTATGCTCCCACAAGGAAGCAAAGAATATACCAAATTATATTACCCATTCTCTCATCTTCTTGTCAACACTTAGTATTGTCAGAACTTTCAATTTTTGCCATTCTAATGTATATATGTATGGTTTTAATTTTCATTTCCCTGGTAGCCAAGGTTGAGCATCTTTTCTTATATTTATTGGCCTTTTGGATTTTTGTACCCTCCTGGCTGTTCCTTCCCTTTGGATGCTTCTATGGTTGGGAGTCTCAGCTCCCCACATTTGAACTGTTTCCTGGATTCCTCAACCATTCTCTTTGCTCCCAGCCTCCATTGTTCTCCTCACAATGGTTCTTCCTTCATGGGGCCCTTACTTGTAATTTGCTTATTTGCTCTTTGCACCGTTTCCTGTGATCTCTGCTCTGTGCTGTATTGTAGAGGAATTATCCTTTCAAATTTCATCCCCAAGTTTTCCTGATTAACTGGATTTTGGCTAAGTTTGGCCAATGGAAGACATTAACAGGAGACTGGAGTTTTAGGAGGGGAGAAGCCAGAATATTGCTCCCCCGCTGTCTGCTTAGGATAGCATTTCCAGCAATGACTGTGGTTTTTCCACATCCTCAGTCCTAGCTCCAACAACACTTCCAGCCTCTGAGTGCCAGTAGCACCACCCTTGCCCTTTCCCCTCCCATTTCTCAGGGTGGTTGCTGTTGCTAATCTGTGGATTGCTCCATCATCCCCTGTTTGGTTTTTCAGTCCTTCTAACACTTTTATGACTAATTCCCATATTAAATTTCCTCTGCAAAGCTACCTGGCATGGACTTTGTTTTTCTGCATGGACCCTGACTGAAACAGCTTCTTTGGGCCAAACTTTTCAATCAAGAAACTGTCAGAAAATAGGATAAAGTTGACATCCTCTTATTTAACACCTTCATAGTCTGATCTCACCTTAAATTTCCACAGTTAACCCTCACTATTCACACATCCCACCTACTGTTCTTATTAGACTTGTCTTTTCCTTCCCATCTCAATCTTTTGCTCTAGGAGGGTCTGCCAGTTGAAATCCTCCTCCTCCCACAGTAACATTCTGTTCATATTTCAAGGTGCAATTTAAGTGTTATTTCTTCTATGAAGTCTTCCTCCAGCTCAAACAAAATCCTGAACTTCTCTTCCCTAAGGCTAGAGTGGGTTTTAGGTGGTGCCTTTGTTGACTTTTTGAACTATAAGTTTATCTCTTTCCCTAGGGTTCATTCACCTGTTCAACAGAGACATATCAAACATTTCTCATGGGCAAAACGCTGTTCCAAGTTTGTGAGAATAGGTATCCATTTATGAACTTAAAAGGCTTCTAGAAGAGGTGACATTGGCCTTACTCCAAAGTATGGGTTAACTTAGATTGATTTTCTACTAGAATTTAGATAAACTTGGACATAGGGAATGAGAGTTAGATGGTAAGTATGGGAAAATGTAGATTTTGTTGTAGAGAGATTTAGTGAACTAACGAGTAGATATGAAAAAATTATTCAGAATACAGAATAGAGAAACAAAAAATTAAGAAAATACCAGAGATGCGAAGAGACACAGAAGGCTGAATAGGAAAGTCTAACATATGTCTGATTCTTAAAGGTAAAAGAGTAGTGAGAATGAGAAAGAGGCGATATTTTAAAAGAAAATGGCTGAGGATTTTTCAGAATTGATGAAAATTTAAATTCTCAAATTAGGGGAGTAAAGTTGATCACATAAAGATAAATGAAAAGAAACACACATTTAGAAACTTGAGTGAAAGTGTATGATATTAATGAGAGATATTAAATCAGCCATGGAGGAAAGATGGGTGTCCTACAAAGGATGACAAAACTGGAAAAACAGCTGACTTCTCAGTAGCAACTATGACAGCTAGAAGACATCTTCAAAATGCTGAGAGGGGAGAAAATGTATCAAATGAGGATTTTTTGTGTTTATAAACAATAAAAAAACATTTGGACAAACAAAAACTCAGAGAGTTCACACTAAAGGAGAGTCACCAAAGGAACTCCTAAAATATGTATTTAAGAAAGAAGGAAACTCATTGCAGAAGGAGGATCTAAGATTCAATGGAGAACAAAAACCTTGGTGAACAGATGGCTAAATATAAACAAATGCTAATTTTACAAAAACACCAATAATGATGAATTATGGGATGAAAAATGAGATAGATCTAAAATTTAAATATATAACATAGAATGAAATGAGCACAAAGTGCTCTACAGTCCTTGATTTGGTGAAGAAAATGTAGTGGTATTAATTTTGGACTTCAAGTTAAGTATTCATGTTAAAAAATTTAAGAGTAAGCACTAAAACATAGAAATGGAGTGTGTAATTTCTAAAACAGAAGAGGAAACTATAATTTTAAAACCTCAGTTTTTTTCTAAAGAAAGTTATAAATGAGAGGAAAAATGGTAGAGAAAAAAGCACCATATAAAATGGTAAAATAAATTTATTTATCTATTAGTAATTACTATACATATAAATGGGTTTAATCTACCAGTTAATAGAGAGATTGGTCAGATTGGATTAACAAAATCTCAAGTTCAGTCCTCCTATCTGCAGTTTTAAGAGACAAAAAATTGAAAGTGAATGAGTGGGAAAAGATACACTGGTCAAACACTGGCCAAAAGAAAGCTAGTATTGTTATAGTAATATCATAAAAATAAATTTTTAAAGCAAGAAGCATTATTAGCACTAACAAAGTTCATAGCATAATAATAAATTTTCAATTCTCTAGGAAGGTATCACTTCTAAATGTATAGGCACTTAGTTTCAAAATATACAAAGCAAAGACAAAACTACAGGGAAAAATGGACAAATCCACCCTCATGAGCAGGAGATTTAAATACACCTTTCTCAGTAATTGATAAACTATTCCCCAAAACTAGTAAGCAAACAGAAGATTTCAAAAAGTCAATGAAAATGTTTAAAGTAGTGGCTGTATATCCAATTGAGAATACGTATTCTTCTCAAGCACACATGAGCACTTCCCAAAACCGACTTGGTATGAGGTCACAAAGCAAGGCTTAATCATTAAAAAGCAAGATGTGGAAAGAGTTCATAATATGCTGTGAATTGTATTGCACCTTAGCAGGTAAATACACACACACGCATGCATGCACGCACGCACACATGTACTGATATAGCCATGAAGTATTTCTGGAAAACTAAACAAGAAACCAATAACACAAGTTTCTTCTTCTGGGGAAAAGACCAGGGGTTGGGGTTAGACAGAAACCTATTTTTCATCATACATGTTTGTTTTTCAATTTTTTTCTGCCATCATATGTCTTATTTTTTATTAAAATTGTAAAGTTAAAATGTATTTAGGTGGCTATAAAATAGTTTAAGACAATAGATATTATAAAACACCTTACTATGAATATGGTATGATGTATAATAACCCATTGTAAACTCAGAGAGAAAGCAGTCTGCTTGTGGACTATAGAGTTGCAGGAGACTTCAGGAAGAAGGGATTTTTTTTTTTTTTTTTTTTTGCTGGGGCTTGAGGGTCACATAGGATTGAGATTGGGATAAGGGGAGGGCATTTTAGGTGCTTAAACCTCTGGGAGCAATTCCACTGAGGCTCTTGGGTTGTGATCAGTGGCCCTGGGGGTCGATACATGGGAAAGGACTCTCACTTGAAAGTTTAGTATTAGAAGGAACTGAGCAGAGTTAATGACTGATGGGGATGGAACTGACCCAGCCACCCTCAAAGGAGAGGCCATTGCCACCTGGAGAGGCTCTGAGGTGGCAAGGATGAAATCTCATAAATGCATTTCTAGAATTTCTCAGCCTTTGGGCTTTGCCACAAGCAGCCTTCCACCCCCTGGCAGCAGCTGACATAATTTACCTAAACATTTCCCTTTATTGAAAAAGCAGATGAATATGGGATCTATCCCAGAAACTCTGAACACCCATTTAAAAACAACATGGCTCTCAACACGCAGACCTTGATTTTCAAAAGTGCTATCAATTTGGCTTATGTTATAGCTGCATTTCTGAGTACAGGTGTTTCACAAGTGTCCTTAACTGCTAGGAAGCTGGGGAAAGCAGGTGACATCCAGTCAGTTAAAACAGGGGCAGTAAGGTAGGCAGTAAGATAGCACTGACTGATTCCAGCTCACTGGTCTTCCTGTTAAGATATCCACTGTTATGTATGCTCTTTGTATTCTGGCTTTCCAGCCTGACATTCAAAGCCTTTTACAATCTGAATTCACCTCATCTTAGTCCATTTTGTGCTTCTATAAGAGAATATTAGAGACTGGATACATTATAAAGAAAAATTTATTTCTTACAATTCTGAAGGCTGGCAAGTCCAATATCAAGGTGCTGGCATCTGGCAAGGGCCTTCTTGCTGTGTCATCTCATGGAGGAAGGTGGGGGGGTGAGGGGAGAGAGAGAGAGCACACACGAGAGGAAGTGCAAACTTGTCATTTTATAATGAACCCACTCCCACAATCATGGCATTAGTCTGTTCATGAGAGTGGCCCTTATGGTCTAACCACCTCTCGTTAATCCCCACCTGCCAATGCTGCATTGGGAATTAAATTTCTAATATATGCTTTTGGAGGGGACACATTCAAGCCATGACATGCCTCTCCCATTCAACATCCCTACCCCTGCCACCTCAAAACCTGTACTCTTATATACCCTTTCACCTACATGCCCTGCTTGTTTCTGTTATTTTGCTGTTGCTTATAGCCTTCACCTCCAACACTCAACCAGGGGGTTGGTGTTGATGGTGGCATCAAGATGGCATGCTATTTATCTGTTCTCAGTGACTTGTACATCTTAAATGGGGTACTGGGATAAAACTTATGAGGTATATGCAAATGAAACTGCCAAGAATAATAACTGGCTTATGAGCAGAAGAAACCATGGGAGAATGGAAAGCCCTACTGAATTAACTAGGAGGCAGGAGACCTAAATTTTAGTTCCAGTTCAGCCACGGACTTATTGTGTGTCTCTTTCAATTACTGCAAAACTAATTACCCCAAAACTTCATGGGCTAAAATAACAATCCATTTTATTATATATCACGATTTTGTGGATCAGGAATTTGGACAGACCTTAGCTGATGATTATTCTGTTCCAGGTGACCTTCACTGAGGTCATATGGTAGAACTTAGCTGGCAGATGGGCTGGTCTAGAGGGTCCAGGATAGTATCACTCACAAGTCTGGCATCTTGGCAGATGTGTTAGTTTCTCGGGGCTGTCATAACAAAGTATGACACACTAGGTGGCTTAAAACAACAGAAATGTATTTTCTGACAGTTCTAGTCTGAAATTAAGTTATTAGCTGGGCTGCCTCTTAAGGTTATAGGGAAGAATCTTTCCTTACCTCTTCTAGCTTCTGGTGATTACCATCAATCATCAGTGTTCTTTGGCTGATGGATGCACCACTCCAATCTTTGCCTCTATCTTCACATTGTCTCAGGATCCTTGGGGTATTACTTTTCTGGCTGGAAACCTCTGTGGCCAGTAGTGCCTTTGCCTGAGTTTTGCTCAGGCCTCCTGGGCTCGTTCCACCCACTCAGGCTGGCAGGCTGTGCTAAGCTGGCACTACTGGCCTGGATCCCATGCCTGCCAAGGATGAGCCAGATGTGGAGCAGCAAAGGGTATGTGAGCAAATGAGCATGGGGTCCAGCCACTGTGCACAGCTAGGCACGCTGGCTGCAGCAGGGTGGACAGCGCCAGGCACTGGCACAGGTACCAGCTCCCTGCAAGGCTTTGCCGGGACAAGGCAACTTCCATGGCTGGCACTGGGGAACTTGGTGGTACCTGAAAGTTTGGAGATGCCAGGAACTGCAGAGCCCTAAAGAGGGTGTCATAGCCCTAGCTCAGGGAGCTCCTAGGTCTGGGCTTCCCAAAGGGCCGCAGCTCTTCTCTCCTTCTCTCTTCTCTCCTTTTTGTTGTCTGCACTGTAGTGAGCAAGGGGCATGCTTCAGCCCTGTTTGTGTTACAGCTCTTTCAGCCCCACCATCGGTGGGTCCTGAGTTCTTGTCCTGCATCCAGGAAGAATGAGGTACATGGACAAGTGGAGGGTGAGCAAGGCAAAGAGGTGCTCTCTTGAACGATAGAGCAGCTCAGAGGAGACCCACAGTGGGTAGTCCCTCTCCACAGGCAGGTTGGCCTGTTGTCTGCTCAGCTCTCAGCAGAGAGGAGACCCATAGTGGCTAACTCCTCTCTGCAGGCAGGCCATCCCATTGTCTGCTCAGCTCTCATGACAGTGACAGAGAGAAGACCCACAGTGGGTAACTGCATTCTGCAGGCAGTTCATCCTATTATCTTCTCAGCTCTCAGCAGAGAGGAGACCCACAGTGGGTAGATCCTCTCCGCAGGCAGGTTGTCCTGTTGTCTGTCCAAGTCTGGCTGAGACTAGGGTTTTTATGGGCTCCAGAGGGGAGAAAGTGCATTCTGATTGGTCTGTGGGTGGCCATGGGGGGGTCCAGAAAAAGCGCCATAAGTTCTCACTCTGGTCTGTGGAAATGGCAGCCTGGCCCCCAGGCCTCAGGCTGTCGCTGGCCTGAAAGTGGGGTTTCCCCGGGGACCTGCACCTTTCCACCCAGGAGCCTGTCTCCTGCTGTCATTAAC
This sequence comes from Mandrillus leucophaeus, assembly GCF_000951045.1. Classification (NCBI taxonomy): domain Eukaryota; kingdom Metazoa; phylum Chordata; class Mammalia; order Primates; family Cercopithecidae; genus Mandrillus; species Mandrillus leucophaeus. The sequence goes on along the minus strand of NW_012109474.1, from coordinate 1,097,218 downwards.
CTGCCATCAACAGTGCCAACAGCCCAGGCTATTAGTGCCAAGGTTGTCTGCAAGCCCGCACCAAGCCATCCTTAGCACCCCTTCAGACTCCCTCCCGTTCTACTAGGCACCCAAAGTCCAGAGGGGGCCGAGGCAGCAGGGGTTTGGTGTGTCGGTTCTGGCCTGGGCATGCACATACCAGTTGGGTTGTGACAGCTCCCAGGCTTGGCCACAACTTTGCTCCAAAATCAGAGTGGGCACAGGAGCATGGAGAGGCCAGGCAGCGGGAGCAGGCACTTTTGGGCCTGTAGGGGCAGGGGCTTTCCGTGCAGAGATGCTCGGGTCTGCACTCTCGCTCTGCACCTTCCCCTAGTGGCATTTGTTAACTCTTCCTCTATGATGCCATGCTGCTGGCCTCAGGCTGCCCCTTCCACTTGGACTATCAGTAGCTGCACAGCCCCACCCACTGGCAGCTCACATCCTTGCACCAGATGTGATGATGTCTTCACCTCTTCCCATCCTATATCCATCCCCTTCCAGCATATTCAATTCCATTCTCTTCAACAAACATGAACTGAGCACCAATTATGGCCAAAAATCTGTCCCAGGCATGGGAGCAGCACACTTGTCATGGTGCTGGGAAACTAGGAAGAGCCCTTAGGCATCATTTTAGTTCAGTGGCTTTATTTTTTCAGGGAAACTGAGGAGCAAGGAAAAGGAATACACAGGGATTCTGTCTGAGAGCTGTGTTTAAGCCCCACTGTCCTGTTCAGTCCTTGCTTCCAGATCCCAACCAGCTTCCCACTGGGTTGCTTTCAGCTAGGTTGGGGCAGACATCCTGCAAACACTGCTGAAACTAGTCAGCAAGAATCCCGGACCAGGGGATCAACCTCACTGTGTTGGCGAGAGGGCTGGTGGATGAAGCTTTCAAGCCTTCTTCAGGGGAGTGTTGTTTGATGAGCCTGTAAGAAGGAATGTTGATTCCTGCACTTAGTTTCTCTTTATGGCTAATCTGCACAAAGAAACGTTAATGATTTTAATTATGGGGTTGGGTTAATACATCATGTAAATGATTTTATTTAGAAAATGCAAACTAATCCCCTTTGCAGAAAGACTCTGCCTCGAGGCCCTCCCACCTGCTTGCCTCCCTGGGCAGAACGGAGGGAGGTGGGGGTGGCTGCCTCCCAGGCAGCCCCCTGCTTCCTGGAAGGCAGAGCCTGACAGACAACTTGCAGGGCACATTCCTCACCATGTGGAGGCCGAAAGGAAAGCCTGGTTCCCGCTTGGCCACCCCCTCAGTGCCCCACACCTGCCCCACTCCTTGAACTGAAGGCCTATGAGGGAGCTGGACAGTCGGGAAGGCTGCCCAACTCCCCCACGTCTTCCCTGGGCCTCCCTGCAGACTCTTCCACAGTTCCCGCCAACAGAGCTGATTATTCCTCAATTTGTTCCAACCTGAAAATAAAGACAGATAGAGTGAAAATATTCCGGGAACAATGCCAAGCCAAAGGCATTAAATTATTAAGCGATCTCTATCTGAGTAATGGATTTATGCCCTTTAACAACTTGAAAAGAAATATAATGTTTTTCAATACCCTCTTTTAGGGAACTTCTTATAAATGAACTGTCCATTTTATTAGTATTAAAGGAAACGGGGATTGAATCAGAGCTTCTAGGGTGGGTGATTATCTGCAGATTTCTCCTTAGAGCTGGGAAAATTAACAACATGGAATTATCCACACATTTTTTTAAAGGGCACTTTACAAGATATTGTACAGTAAATTGGAAAATGTGTAACTATCCATCAAGGTAAATCTTGGGAATAAAATAATTAGAAACCACACGACCATGGCCAGGGAAGATTAGAGCTAAATTAGACTTTGTGTGGCTGTTTTTTGAAGTCACCAGAGTGGGTGCTGGTGGTGGAATTGGGCAGGAAGGCTGGTGGTGCACAGCTCAGGCAGAACGTCGGGGTCTGGAGCAAGCTGCCTGGATGGGCACGTGGCGGGGGGAATCTTGGCATTTTGATGAGATTTGAGCGGGACGAACATGCTGTTTTGACTGGAATCTGGCACTGTCTTGTTTTTCCTCCTCCCTTCCCGTGACCCCGGCTGTCTTCACCTCCAGCCTCACACAATCCTGCCATGCTTGTGTTTCCAGATGGTTTGAGACTCTGTGGCTGCCACTGGAGAGCCAGCTGGAGTCTTCTTGTGGGGGAAGGGGAAGAGGGAAGGGAACAGAAATATCCTTGATGTTAAAATCTAGAGTGAGAGTGTGTGTGTGTATGAGAGGGTGTGCACACCTGCACAAGTGGGGCTGTAGGGGTGCGCGGGGGTGTGTTGATGTACGAGTGTGTATGAGCATGAGTGTGTGTGTGTGTGTGTGTGTGTGTGTGAGATGCCCTCTGAGATGAAAGGCTCTGGTTTTTGCTTCTACTCAGAGCCTCCTGACTCCTGGGATGCAGGGAAGGGTTGTGGGTGGGCAGGGGGGCGGCAACCACAGTGGGCAAGGGCTACTGCCCTTCTTCCTGCTGCAGCCTCCACCCTTGGCAGCCACTCTCAGGCTGGTGGGTGGAGCACTGAGGAGGGGTCCCACTGGGGAGGAGGATGCAGGGGTGAGAGACAGACAGGCCCAAGAGGATGTACCCCACCCATCAGCAGCAAGGCCAGCAGTGCCATAACCTTCTCTCATAGCAAGGACCCAGTGCAGTGCTGTCTGTGCCAGGCAGATTGCAACATCCTCCTGGCCAGAGGCAGCTTGGGAAGGGATTTGCTCTCAAGGCTCACCCTTAACAAAATCATCAGTGGTCAGAACCAGCAATCAGTCTTGGAAATCTTGTAGTCTGCCTCTCCCATGGGGAACTGAGGCCCGCACAGGTGAAATGTGAGGATGTGAGTGGAGGACCTGTTGCTTATCACTCCTGGGGCTGCTGTTTATTGCCTGCAGTCATACTTTCCAGCCAGGTCCTGTCTCCCCAGCGCAGGAGCCACGCCTTTGAGCGTGCTTCCTGCCCCATCTGCCTTGCTTAATGGCAACCTGTTCATTCAGGGAGACGCTGGAAGCATCTTCCAGGTGGGGCAGCCTTCCCATCCCCTTTTTGCCCCACTCACTTCTCTCTCTTTGGTGCCCATCCCTTTCCTCCCATTGCTACCTTGCAGAAAAACCTGCATTGGACTTTTCATATCGAACAAGAAGTTATGCTCTTTAATGTACTCCTTGTCACGGTGTTTCACCTGGACTCCTGCCCTCTCACTCTGAGAGGGAGAGAAGGAAAGGACAGGGGAATCCTCCATGTCTACAAAAATTATAATACCTTCCAGGCAGCCTATAATTTTTCTTTTCTTAATTTCTCAGTGTTTCCTCTTTCATTGCTAGAAGGCAAAGACTAGTCCAGCAACCTCCAATGAAAATTTTTGTGGTAAGGCAGGGTTTGGTAAAACAGGCCTCCTGTTTAGGACCTGAAAGAATTAGCAAAACTCAAAAGGTGGTCAGTTTATTTCCTATTCACTATAGCCTTCAGGCCATTACAGTAATGACAGTGTAAACAATCATGGACACTTTTAGGATCATTTGAAATTCCTGTGGCAAAGGGAGACTAAGAGCAAACAGAAGGATGAGACTTGAAGTAACCCACGGTGTTGGGCGGAGGCCGTTCCAAGTAAGACAATGACACATCCTTCTCCTTAGTGACTAGAGAACAGCTGAAAGGAAGAGGGTGGAGCAGCTTGCTCAGCCACAAACCCCCAGAAATGTACCTGGCCAGAAGGAACTGGCCAGTGGGAGGAGGCTTGTGAAGGTGCCCTCTGAACTGCCAAGCCGTACAAATGCAAATCAGCCGCAGCAGCAGCGGCATTCCTGGTGGACACAGTGGCATATTTTTTATTGCTCACTGTAAACAGAGTACAGTGGCCTTTCAGTTCGGGGATCTTGTCCAAGCCTTCCTGGCCCAGACAGCCTTGTCAGGGCATGACTGGCTCTCCTTGGGGCTCGAGAAGAGGCAGGTTGGTAGGAGATGCCGCAACTGTGCTTTAGGGCTAAAGAGTAGCTAACAATTTTTGTTTGTTTGTTTGTTTGTTTGTTTTGAGATTGAGTCTCGCTATGTTGCCCAGGCTGGAGTGCAGTGGTGTGATCTCGGCTCACTGCAACCTCCACCTCCCGGGTTCAAGCGATTCTCCTGCCTCAGCCTCCCAAGTAGCTGGGACTACAGGCGTGTGCCATCATACCTGGCTAATTTTTTGTATTTTTAGTAGAGACGGGATTTCACTGTGTTAACCAGGATGATCTCACTCTCCTGACTTCATGATCCGCCTGCCTCGGCTTCCCAAAGTGCTGGGATTACAGGCATAAGCCACTGAGCCCAGTCGAGTACCTAACTCTTAACAGTATGATGCTCAAACTCAATCTTGTGGCCAGCTGGCCAGAGAGTCATGCTGTCAGTGAACATGTACTGCTCCCCACCATGGGTGACGCTTCATGTGACACCTGGAGGTTGCAAAGGTGTGTGTCATGCATATTTTACCCCCAGGTGCTTGCAGTGCGATCATGCACATGCAATCTAAAATGCCTGGCCCTCAGTTTTCTCATTTTTAAAGGAGGGAATTGACCTTAAATACCTCTACAGTCCATTCCTTCCAGCCCTACCATTGTTTAAAGGCCTCAGCACCTCAACATAGTACCTTACTTAGTGTGTATGGTTGATTGTGATTGATTGTTAAGGATTAAGATTTGGGAGGAAGTAAAAACTAGAATGGGGCAAGAAGGTAGCCATTTGAGGTTGTCATTGCATGCCAGCACGAGACAGCTTAGAGGACACCTGGAGATGTTTCCTGGATGAAGGAATCTACCTGTGTCAGTTATCTATTGCTGTGTAATAAATAGCCCCCAAACTTAGTGGCTGAAAACAATAATCATTTATATGTTTACTATTGTGGTCAGCGGCTTGGGCTGGGCTCTATGTGGTGTTGGTTGGGCTTGCTCTCATGTCTCAGTTCAGCTGAAACAGTCTGAGATGACCAGCCTTCTCTTTTCAGGTCTCTCCCATCCTTAAGGAAGTGTTTCCTCAGGCTGGGCGCAGTGGCTTACGCCTGTAATCCCAGCACTTTGGAAGGCCAAAGCTTGTGGATCACAAGGTCAAAAGATCGAGACCATCCTGGCCAACGTGGTGAAACCCTGTCTCTACTAAAAATACAAAAATTAGCTGGGCGTGATGGTGTCCACCTGTAGTCCCAGCTACTCAGGAGGCCAAGGCAAGAGAATCACTTGAACCCGGGAGGTGGAGGTTACAGTGAGCCGAGATTGCGCCACTGCAGTCCAGCCTGGTGACAGAGTGAGACTCTGTCTGGAAAAAAAAAAAAAAAAGGAAATGATTCCTCACATGATGGTGACATTCTAAGAGGGAAAGAACAGAAGCTTCAAGACCTCTGGAGCCCTGGGCTCAGAAATTACAGAGTCACTTCCTCCACATTCTGCTGGCCAAAGCAAGTCGCAAGGCCAGTCTGTATTCACGTGCTGAAAAAATAAGTGTTACCATCTCATGAGGGACTCAGCAAAATCACATTAAAAGGGGGCTTGTGTATGTGGATGGAAGGAATTATTGAAAGCACAATTGAAATAACCAGCCATGCTACCCAAAGCAGAGCTGCTTTCCTCATTGTCTGTAATGCAGTAGGCAGTTTCCATGGGTCTTGGGTCACTGTGCTTGTTCATTCTCTTCCTCTTTCCTCTTTCCTTTTCCTCTCCCTTTCCTCTTTCTTTACATTCTGTCCCCCTATCCTTCCCCTTCCACTCTCCCTCTCCCTTTTCTCTTCCTCTTCTACCTCTTCTCCCTCCCATTTCTAAAACTCCAATAATGTCAGGTTAGCCCATCAGATGAGGTAGGTGATAAGTGTAGTGGGGTAGAGTGGTGGAAGCCAGTTGTAGATGGGGAGTATTTATGCTCAGGCATACACCTGTGTGTTATAGAGCAAAGACATAGTTCCATACAGTAGACGCCAAGCCACCTGGATTACCTGGACTGGGAAGAGGGCAATCAGAAATATTACAAAGAGAATTCTGCAACCAAAGGATAAATTGATATTTAACTGATAGTTTACTGATGGATAAATTTAAGTCACCAAAATAATCTAGCAGTTTGGATGGAAATGTATATTATACCTAGAGAGATATATAAAATAAAAGTAGTTGCTTAACAGAGTATATAGAACCCAGTTTAATGATTTCATTATAATTGCCTTTACTCCATAGAGTCTGTTTAAGCTGCTTATTGAGAGCTGTGCAAAATGTATAGTTTTGTATACATCCTCTGCCCAGCAACTCTGAAAGATAACTGTGATTCTTCCCAATTCATGGAATTGGGAAAAAGACCTAATGGGGTTAATTGGCTTGCCCATGGCTAGTAAGTGGTAGTGTTGGCATTTGAAAGTACATCTGTCAGACAGAGCCCCTCATATCAGCACCCAGTACTGGAACAGAGTTCTGGAAAACTCTGTTCTTACCATGGTTTGCTGTTAATGAAAGACAGGGATGCCCTGGGCTCTGAGATGGTGTGTAGAACCAAGGCTGAGGCCCCAGCATGTCTGCTGTCCTCACTGGCTTCCCTTCCCTCAGTGGAGGGACCTCCTTCCCCTCAAGAGCCTCTACTCTGTGCCTTTTTGTGTCCCACGAACCTTCCTCTGCTCCTTGTGGTCATGGCAGCTCTTTTCTCCCATGCTTTTAGCTCTGTTTGGTGTTATGAATCAGATCTTGTGCTTTAAAGTTTCTTCATTGGTTCTAGATTTGGGACCTTCATGGACTTCTCTGGAGTCGATGGCTGAGCGTACTGAACCTATGAGGGTGGATGCATAGGTTATTGGTGTAAATGCATGCAGGCCCTGAACCACTTAGAAACTGGGTTCAGCTGCTAGTAACAGAGACCACAGACAACTGTGACTTAAATAATTTCAAAGTTCTTTTTTTTTCTTACGTACAGGAAGCCTGTAGGTAGACAGTTCAAAGCCAGTATGAAATATCTACAGTCATCTGGGACTTCCGTCACTCTGTTCCATCATCTTAACATCTTTGTAGTCCAAGACGGCTGCTGAAGGTCCAGCTATCACAACTTTTATAAGGCCTTTCAAAGGTCCTGCCCAAAACTGCCACATACATCCTGCGAGCCACTTCTGTCTCCAAGGTTGTCTGGGACTTGTAATTTTTCAGTTAAGTAAGTCACTTAGGTTTCTAAATCACAAGGGGAGAATGGCTGTTAGGTAAGAAAACAGCAGACTCTTAAACAGATCCTTTTCCTGAGACCTGCTTGTTTGGATGGGCTGGCAGTTCTCTCATTTCGTACATACAGAACATCAGGTTAAAGGACCTTAAGTGACTTGCTCAAAGTCATAGTAACAGAACTGGAACTGAGACCTGGGACTCCTGGCCACCTCTTTGTACGGCCAATCCATTGAAGAAGTAAGGTGGGACACCATCCTCACCCCTCCTAGACACACTCCCCTCCTACATGTGCACACGTGTCTAGGATCTGTCAGCCAGAAAGCCCATTGTAAGGTGCTCAAATAGAAGAAATATTCTGGATCCCGTAAGCTTCCCCCTTTGCAACCCTGCTTCTTGTGAAGGCCAGTTAATTAGATGTCTCTGTTAAACGTGTGGTCTGTTAGCCTGCTGAGAAAGATGGGGTAGGGGGTTGGTTAAGGGGCTAAAGCCCTCAGGTTTCTAGGATATGTTTCTAGAATACGACTATTAGAGTAAGTGGTATGGGGGGAATTTTCACCTCTATCCTGACACCTCTGCCTTTATCTGGGGCCTTTACTGCGACAAACCTGTCTCCCTCAGGTCAGTAACCAGGTCTCCAGATTCCTGGGTCTCCAGACTGCCTGTTCCGGCACCTTGCCCATCTCCCGCTGCCTCTGCAAACCCCAGTGTAAATCCATCCCCAGCTCTTCCCTAAGGATGCTGAGAAACTCTGTGTCGGGGGCACACTGTGTAATCACATGCAGTTACTGGACTGGAATCGTGCTGTTAATTTAGTCTTCGGGATTTATTGGTGTGTTTGTTAGAAAAGGTTGCTGGCCCAGAGCCTGGGCCTGGGGTTTGCTGTCTTAGAACGCAGCTCAGGACCACACAGCTCCGGGGGCAGGGACTTCCTGGACCTACAGGATTTAGCTCCCCCTCTGCCTCTTCCCCTCCCCACTGCAGGTTTCTTGCTGCTTCCTTAGACTTTCATTGGGGACAGAGCATAGGAGGCAAGGCTTCCAGAGCTGGGGGCTGCAGGTCTAGTGGAGTGATGAGAAAGCTGGACACTCATTCTCATGCCCTCATGGAGAAGGAGACCTGCTTGTAAATTGTGATAATAGTCCAATGGTCCCATATCACTCATACATACACATTTTAAGGCAAAAAGAGTCTCCTGCCCTGTGTCTGTGTGGAAAGCCTCTCACCTTCTTTCCAGAAACATGATGTGATGGGAATTGTCCTGGGGCTGGTATCCAGGGCAGATTTGGGAGGCAGCAGGCAAGTCCCCAGCTTCCATGAGCTTAATTTTCTCAATTGATGAATGTGGATGAAACCACTACTTAAAAAACTGGACAGTATAGAGGGAGAGATTTGAAATGCTTTCGAAATATGGAGGACTATTGTATAAATATGGTCCTGCTCTCAATGCAAGGCTGTGGTTCCTCCCGCACTCTCCTCTCCTTGGCCACAGTTGCTCAATGGGCAGGCATCTCATATGTCATGTGTGTTGGCTGAGCTCCAAGATCATGCAGGATGCAGCTGGTGGAGAGCAGGGAACATACCTTAGCTGTGTCAGTTTCATAGGCAGCTTTCCCAGCATCCGGGTTCACAGGATGCTTTCCTAGAGGCAAGAGGGTGGAGGCTGGGGGCTTGTAGGGTGAGGCTAGGAATGGTACAGCAGAGAGACTAGGGACAGGATAGATGCGAGGCTAGAGACAATAAAGACAGGAGACTAGGACAGAATAGAGGGGAGATTAGGACAGTACAGAGGAGACTAGGATAGTATAGAGGGAGTCTAGAAATAGTATAGAAGGAGAAGACTAGGGCAGTATAGAGATTAGGACAGTATAGAGGACACATTAGGACAGTATAGAGGAGACTAGGACACTATAGAGGGGAGATTAAGACAGTGTAGAGGAGACTAGGATAGTATAGAGGAACTCTGGGAACAGTATAGAGGGAAGACTAGGACACCATAGAGGAAGAATTGGACAGTATAGAGGAGACTAGGAACGGTATACAGGATTCTAGGGACAGTATAGAGGAGACTAGAACAGTATAGAGGGAGACTAAGGGACAGTACAGAGGAGACTAGGACA
>NW_012109474.1:1068786-1085683 GCF_000951045.1 Mandrillus leucophaeus | reverse complement strand
AGAGGAGACTAGGACAGTATAGAGGGAGACTAGGACAGTATAGAGGGAGAGAGTATAGAGGGATACTATATAGGCAAGTCTGGGGACAATGTAGAGGAGACTAGGACAGTAGGGAGTGTGCAAGGGAGAGTGACTTGACCCCTCTGTGCCTCTGTTTGTGCTGCTGAACAATGGAGTTGATGATATTTGCTTCATTGGACTCTTTCTGTTATAGAGTGAGTCGACATGTGTAAAGCACTTACAAAGTACTTGGCATGGAAGAAGTTTTAACCATCTTTATTGCCACCTGTGGGTTGATTTATTGATTTCTCACAGGGTTGGGCAGAGACCCTGCTTATCTGGTTCCATCCTGGACCGTCTGTAAAAGCCAAATGTTGCTATTCTGGGCACTTGGTATGTCAGGCCCACATGTAGGAGAAAATTTGAGCTCCATGGGCTGGGCCTTGGCGATTTTGATTCTGAGTTACATTGCCACTCAGCACTATGCCTGGCACTTAGGTGCTTAATAAGTATTTGTTCCCTAGAGGCAGCCTTACTCCCCTGGCATCTGTTGGGGAAAGTAAGGCCTGTTTGCTGTTTGAGCCTTAGCCCAGCATCTCTGAGGAGCTCCAAGGCTACCAGCGCTGGCACTGCAGCCCCAACAAAGTGGCACTTGACTGAGCAGCACTCATTCATCCCCTCTCCATCCTGGGTCTGTGCCTGATTTGAATAGGATCTCAACTGCCCTATGGGCCAAACTGGACTGTGCTCTGCCTTCAGAGGGAGCTGGGGTTGGCACCTTCAAGTTTCTGAGTGTGTGAACTTGGGGCCTGGGATCTCTGGTCCCAGAGCAGATGTTGAGTTCACCAGGCCCCTTAGCAGCAGAGGATGGGTCTGCTAAGCAGGCCAGTGGGCTGTGTGCCACATCTGTGGATGACAGAAGTCATTGGGACAAATGTTGGCCAGCACCCCAGTGTGAGGCCATCTTCTGGGAGGGGCCATAACAGGACACATGGGGACCTCCTCTTTATCCACTGCCTCAGCTTTGGTCTGGCTCTGTTGCAATTGCCTCCCAACCTGTCTCTCTGCCTCCATCCCTCTCCATCCATCCCACCCTCTGCTCTGACACCAGTTACCCAAATAGAGACCTACCTGACCAACTCACTCCTCTGCTCCAACACTCTGATCCCCTCTGGCCAAGGATGCGAGATGCAGCATACAAGACTCCTTGCTCAGAGATCTCTCTTCCTCCCTCCTTTCACCTGCCCACCTTGCCACCATGTGACTCTTTGCCAATGAAGGCATTGCCCCCTGTTGAAATGCAGACCCTCTAAGCCTCTGTGGGTTGTCAGTGCCTGAGGGTGGCTTTGTGCATAGAACTCTGCCACCTGCTGCCTAGGCCTGAATCCTTTCCCCACTATTTACAGGCTGTGTGACCTGGGAAGGTGCTTAAGCTGTGCACCTCAATGTCCCCACCTGGAATGTGGGAATATGGTACTCGCCTCATTGGGGTACAGTAGGGAGTAAATGAATTAATGTGTGCAGATGCTTAGAACAAGGCCCTGCATGAGGTCAGTTCTCATTAGACGTTAGTGTTGTCATCATTATTGTTATTTTACCCAACTAGCGGAGACCAGATTTTGCTAGGAGGGAGAGCCCAGGGCCGTGCCTAGGAGGGCAGGGGCCAGCAGCGTATGCAATGTGGGAGGAGGGATTGGCACTGCAGCTCAGGAGTGGGTCCTGATATACTTCTGCTGCCATGGGCAGGTGGCTCCCCCTCATGCTCTGGCTGCTGCAGCTGTAAGACAGAGACAACAGGAGGCTTTACCCAGCATGCCTCAGTCCAGTCCCAGACCTGAAGGTCAAATGGGACAATAGATGGGAAGGGGCTTGCGACAGGGGGTTGCCGTTATTATAAAGTTGGAGAAGGGGCTGGTTGTCAGACAAGCTGCGGTAAACACACACAAATGGGGTGAGGGCCCTGTGTGCGGTGGCTCGGGGCCTGCAGGGGCCCTAGGGAGAGCCTCCAAGGGGTTCTCTGCCACATGCCTTTTGCTGAGAACTGCTTGGGAGAGAGGGAACTTCACTCTTGGCCCTGAGGTGGCTGTCTTCCAAGTGTGGGCTGTTACTGCCTGGGCAGTCCTGAGGGCTGGTGGTGGATGGAGCCGGAGCAGGGCGGGCCCGTAGGTGGGGAGCCCCACATGCAGAGCGTGGATGTCAGCCAGAGTCGGCAGTGGTGCAGAAGGCTTGAGGTGAATGAAAGGGAGGCTCTTAGGCCAAGGAGAGCAGAGTCCAGGATGCAGAGGCTACAACAACCTGTTTGAAGGAAATAAAGGGAAAATGTACTTGTGGTTTAAAAATCAACAAACACCACCACAGATCCACTGAAACCAGGCCCCTGCTTTCAAGCATCTCACCAGGCAGGGCCCTGTGTGTGCCATGTAGAGAGAGGGCTAGACCAAGCAAATCCCAGGCTGTCCCCTGCATGCACATGCCTTTACTCTTTCCACAAGCGTATATAGACCACCTGCCTTTGGCCTCACCCTGTACTGGGCCCTCTGCCCTGAAGAAGCTTTCATTCTAGGAGGGAATACCTGGGGGCAGAGGCAGCACCTCCTGGGAGAAAGCAGGGTGACCAGCCAAGGCCTCTCAAGCCAGCTGGGCCACAGTCACATTCCTTTTGATTCAGCGGCCCTTTGCAGCACCATCATCTGCAGGGCACTGGGATGCTATGGGGAATGGGCTGTCACCCTGACTGTGCAGGCCTGGGGTGAGGGTGGTGGGAGACTACCACACGTACCCAAGGCCCCAGGGGAAGCTGAACGTGGATGCTGCCAGCTCTAGTGAGCTACCCTGGAACCCTGGTGTTCAGTGTTGACTTTGAACCAGGCACCCTGGACGTGCAGGAGCAGGTGGGGCTCCATGACCTTTTCCATGGTGCTGGTGTGCCAGTCTCCCTGAATGAGGCAGCAGGAGACCCAGTGTCACCTTGGCCTTTGCTGAGTTCTGTCTACTGTGGTACACTGAGTTGGTGGCAGTGTGGCTCATCCCAGGGCCCCCTCTGGGACAGTGATGTTGTGAGCACATTGTTCTGTATTCTAGGACTGCCATGAACAGATGCTCTTTGAGGAACCACAAGTAGACAAGCCAGTGTTCTCTGGCCACCCAAGGCCACCACCCTCTAGTCAGGCCTACAGTGCTGGCTGGGAGGCAGGGGCCTTGAGATAATGAGACACAGCCTAGTGACAGGGCCCTGTGAGATGGGGCAGTGCGGTTAGTGCTGTGACGGATGAGATTACACAGGGAGTGTGGCTCTCTGGGGGTTTCGTCTTCCAGAAAGAAATGGGGCTTTTCAGGTGGACAAGAAGATCTTCACAGAGATCCAAAGGTGCGTGAGGGACAGCAGGCCCCACAGGAGACTGCAGAGACTTCAGGGTGGCTGGCTAGGGGTGTGTAGAGCAGAGGAGGGAGAAGAGGAGAAGGAGGAGGACTCAAAGGGCCTCAGTGGTCAGGTGGTGGCTGGCTTACATCTGGTTGGCCAACTTCAAAATCCCCTGTGCTTACCTGCAGGAGAGGCCTCCATGGGTTTTAAGCCTGGGAGTGACAGGATCAGATCTGCGTCTTAGTAATATTTCTGATGGTTGGGTGGGGGCTACTTCGGGACAGAAAAGAGAGGAGGGCTTGAAGGCAGAGAGTTCAGGTCTACCAAAGAAGGTTGGGGAGAAATGGTGTTTTCATTTGCTCAGACTGCCATAGCAAAGCACGCATACTGAGTGGCTGAGGTCACAGGAATTGATTGTCTCATGGCTCTGCAGGCCAGGTGTCTGACATCAAGGTGTCGGCAGAGTTGATTCCTCCTGAAGCTGTGAGGGGAACCTGCTGCAGGCCTCTGCCAGCTTCTGGAGGGCTGCTGGCAGCCTGTGGCACTCCTTGGCTTCAACTGTGTCACCCTGAGCTCTGCCTTGCCATCACACAGCCTTCCTGCACATGCTGGTGGCCAAACCTCCCCTTTTTTAGAAGGACACCAGTCAGACTATATTAGAGACCTACCCTCATCCGGTATGACCTCATCCTAAGTAATTGTATCTGCAGTGTTCTTATTGCCAAATAAGGTACTTGAGGATAGGACCTCACCATATGAATTCGGGGTGGATACAGATCAACCCACAACAAATGATGAGGGTCTAGTGGCTGTGGGGACCATAGGATGGAGACGAGGGACGGATCCACAGGCACTCGGGAGGTGGACTGAGTGGGCTCGGGATGCATGGAGTGTGGGCTGACGGAGAGGGGTTTTAGGATGACCCCTGGCTTCTGATGAGAAGCCGTCGGGGAGGAAGCAGGAAAGGATTTCTATTTGCGTTGGAAAATTGGCGAGGAGCTTGAGACACATCTGGCCTGGAGACCTAGGTTTGGAGCTCGTCAGTGTATGCCACCTTCTTTCCGACTTACGCCCTTCACCCCCCAGGGAGTGAGCGCCCAGAAGCCAGCCATCTAGATGTCTCTTCCCTCAACTCCTAGCAACTGGGTTGCCCTCGCTGCCCATTTTGCCTCATGATTCTTCACAGTTATGCAACTGCTTCCATTGTGTCTGCAGCACTCTCTCCACCAGTCTGTGAGCCTCAGAGATCAGGGATGGCATTTTCTACCCCCTCAGGCTTCTCTGATGCCCAGCAAGTCTGCACAGCTCTTCCTCCTTACTGGTGAGCTGGAGAAAACAAATTTCTCTTCAGCACAATAAAGAACTTGAAAACAAGAAAAGCTGCCCACCATGAAATCAGCTGCCTGCTGTGGTAGTGAGTGCCCTGTGGCTGGTGTAAACCAAAAATAAAATTCCAAGTCCCCCACTGACTGAATGGACTCCTCCTCTCAGCCAAGGGAATTCCATAGAAACCAGAAAAACTAGTTCAAGCCATGAAGGGAAGAGAGGGTTGGACATGCCTTATTATACTCTCCTCCTTTTGGAATTCAGGCACGACTGACCAGCATTGACAATAAAACAGAGATGTTAAGACTGACAAGACAAACTCTTTGTAGCATTAAAATACCAATCTGACTTTAGTATAGCATCACATGTCAGCAGGCCCTGAAAGAAAATCAAAGTATTTTACCCCAAAATATATTTCTTTGACGTATTTTTGAAATATGTCAAAAAAGTCTGAAAATATGCCCTGAAAATCTGTCTGCTGTGGGGGAAATTTACATTCTGTAGAGAATCCCTTTCCCTTTCCAGGTCTTTTTCTGATCCTGAAGAGAGTAGCTGAGAGACCAGCACCTTTTAAAGGTCTAAATGGGAAACACATGCCATCTGTTGCCTCTAAGGGTGGCCATTTATGAGGCTTCATCTACATAACAAGAACCTTAGTCTTGACAGCCCCTTACCTTAACCCAGACACTCCTTTCTATTGATTCCAGGTTTTAAAATAATAACTCTTTCAGCCAAGTGCCAATCAGAAAATCTTTGAATCCACTAATGGTTTGTAAGTCACTACTTCAAGTTGTCCCACGTTTCTGGGTTGAACCAATGTATACCTCTCATATACTGATTGATGTCTTATGACTCGCTAAAACACATAAAACCAAGCTGTAACCCAACTACCTTGGCCACATGTTCCCAGGACCTCCTGAGGCTGTGTCATGGCTCATGGTCTTCACATTTGGCTCAGAATAAATCTTTGCGAATATTTCACAGAGTTTGGCTTTTTTGGTCAACACCGAGAGTAAGCCTACCAAGCTGGGGATGCTGTGGAGAGGAGTCTACCCCAAGTGGACAGTTGGCTTCTGTGTCCTCTAAGGGTCTGCTAATGTCAAGATTGAATAATGAGGATGACCAGGATTCCATGAGCAGGATTGTTGGAACAGGTCTTTTTAACGTAGAACCTGGTGGAGATTTATCATTAATCAATGTATTAATTTATCATTTTATGTTGCACACACTTTAAAAGAGGACTAATGACATTGTGAGTTTTATAAACACATATATGCAACAGGGTGGCTAAAAATAAGGTTGGAGACCATATGATCCAGCAATCCCACTTCTAGATATAAACCCAAAGGAATTGAAAGCAGGGACTCAAATAGATCCTTGTACACCTATGTTCATAGCAGCATTATTCACAATAGCTAAGAGGTGGAGGTAACCCAGTGTTCATTGATGGATGAATGGATAAACTTGATATATACATAAAATGGAATATTATTTAGCCTTAAAAGGTAGGGAATTTTGACACATGCTACCACGTGTCACAGTGTAAACCCCAAAATTGGGGTTCTTGGCTTTATGCAGGAAAAAATGCAAGAGTAAGCTAACAGAGTGAAGTGAATGCAAGTTTATTAAGAAAGTAAAGGAATAAAAGGGTTGCTACTGTCATGGCGCTGGTGAGAGTTTCCTTTAGCATGCTGATGTATTATAATTAGCATATAATGAGCAGTGAGGGTGGCCATCTTGATTTTGGCAGGTTTTAACCAGCTTCTTTACTGCATCCTGTTTTATCAGCAGGGGCTTTGTGACCCGTATCTTTTGAAATCAGTCCTGCCAACATGTTTGAACCTTGAGGACATTATGTTAAGTGAAATAAACCAAATACAAAAGGACAAATACTCATGATTCCATCATATGAGGGACCTAGCATAGTCAAATTCCTAGAGACAGAGAATAGAATGGTGGTTGCCCATGGCTGGGAGGAGGGAAGAATGGGGAATTTATGTTTATTGGAGACAGAGTTTCAGTTTGGGAAAATGAAAAATTTTCTGGAGGTGGATGGTGGAGATGGTTGCCCAATAATGTAAATGTGTTTAGTGTCACTGAACTGTACACTTAAAATAATTAAAATGGTAAATTTTTAATGTTATGTGTATTTTACCACAATTTTTAAAAATTGGCTTGGAGAAAAAGAAGCCACCAGTCTTTCCAAGCCTACCCTGTGTTGTGGCACCAAGGAGCACAAAGTGGACTCTGAGTGGCACCTACACATGGTGTCTGCTCTCACTGCAGGGCAGGCTGATGCGTGTTCAAGCACCTTTGACTTACCTCACCCTGCATTTGCCACACACGCCATCACAGCTGTGCCAACCGGAGGTCATTTTTCATCCCAGCCCTACATTTTGACAGCTCCACGGAACCACCTCACATGAAAGCTAGACCCAGAGAAGGGCTCCTTTGCTCTGACATTGCCCATTAGCCAATGTTCTCTTAGTGCCCATTCCCATCCCTGCCAAAATTTTCCAGCATGTCCTTTAGCCCAATGGAGTCTCTGCACTGGGGTCAGAACAGTCAGAACCAGTACCCAAATAAGAAGGTAATAAATTTGGATAAAGCACATGCTGTCTGTGCCCGGTCTTCTTTACTGCTGTCTAAAATGTAGCTGCTTTCTTTTCAGATTTGATCTAGATTAAGGTGTTTGCTTCATTAATGTCCAGAGCAACGAGATGCCAACAAAGGCGAGGTATTCTGATAACACAGATGTTATCATGGGGGTACAGTAGGAGCTATTTAATCTCTAGCACACACAGAAGAAGCCATTGAAGACGGAAAGATCCAGGGCAAGAGTGGATCCCACTCAATACAAGTGCAGGACACTCTGGTTGTAATTATGAAAACATCAGCTTGAGAGTGACTGGGGCCATCACTAAAGGTTCTTCTGCAGCAGGCTATCATGGTCACATTAATTTCCAGACACTGGAGGGTTTGCGGACAGAAGAACTAAAGTAAAGGCACCTGTGTAGTCAAAAACAAAACCCTAGTGATTGAGAAGGTTAAAGGACAGCAGGATTGAGGATTGTGTCTAAGGCAAAAAGCCATTCTGGCCCGCATCTTGTTCCTCTAGTGCACCAGCCTCATTCCTTCCAAAAGGTCTGTGCACTGGCTGCTCCTGCTGTGCGAGCGCCAGGGAGAACTGCCCCCGCTGAAACCAGGAGCCAAGCGAGGGTGTAAGCTGGGGGAACTGCAGAACAGATTCTCTTGCCGGTCTCTGGCTGGAGGAAAAGCCTTCCCCTTGTAGGTCTAAGCCAGACCCTGTACGTGGCTGCACTTGGGTTTGAGGGGTTTTATAGCCCCCACACATAGTGGTGGTCCAGGCTGGCCAGGCAGAGGAGGGTTTTCAGCGTTCTTTACACTTGGCCTATATTCTCCTTCCCCACACCTGGATTAATTCCTTTCCAAATTCTACTCCTTCAAGACCCCCTTGTCTGGCATGGGCGGTCTCTCAGCTTAGACTTCCTGCCTTTCCTGCCATACCAGCCGCTCAGCTATGAATCACAAACTAACTTGTCCCCTCTCTTCTCTTGGCTTAGATATTTTTTATTAATAAAATTTACTTTTCACAGCAGTTTTAGGTTCACAGCAAAATTGAGCGGAAAGTATGGAGAGTTCCCTTATACCCCCTGCCCCCATTCATGCACAACCTCCCACATTATTGACATCCCCCCGGCCCCCGAGAGCGGTACATTTGTCACCATCAATGAACCTACAGTGACACATCATTATCACCCAGGGGCTGTAGTTTACATTAGGGTTCACTCTTAGTGTGGTATATTCTATAGGTTTGGACACATATATAATGACATGTGTCCATCATGACAGTAACATACAGAGCAGTTTCACCGCCTTCAATGTACTCTGTGCTGCACCTATTCATTCCTCCCCCAAACCCCTGGAAACCACTAATCATTTTACTGTTTCCTAGTTTTGTCTTTTCCAGAGTGTCATATAGTAAGGATCATATAGTATGTAACCTTTTCCAGACTGGTTTTTTAAAAATATATATATGTGTTTAATTATTTGTAGAGATGGGGTCTTGCTCTGTTGCCCAGCCTGGTCTGAAACACCTGGGCTCCAGTGATCCTCCTGCTTTGGCCTCCCAAAGTGCTGAGATTACAGGCATGAGCCACTGTGCCTAGCCAGACTGGTTTCTTTTACTTGGTAATATGCATTTATGTTCCATCCATATCTCTTCATACCTTAATAGCTCATGTCTTTTTAGCATGTCTCTATGTACCATGGTTTATTTAGCCATTCACCCACTGAAAGGCACCTTGGTCACTTCCAAGTTTTGATGATTATGACTAAAGTTGCTATAAACATTCGTGTACAGATTTTTGTGTAGACATAAGTTTTAAATTCATTTAGGTAAATGTCAAGGAATGTGATGGCTGGATCATATCGTAAGATTATGTTAAGTTTGTAAGAAACTGCCAAACTGTCTTCCGAAGTGGCTGTATCATTTTGCACCCCCACCAACATTGAATGAGAGTTTAATGTTGCTCCACATCCTCACTAGCATTTGGTGTCATCAGTGATTTGGATTTGGGCATTCTAATAGGTGTGCAGTAGTGTCTCCTTAATGACATATGATATTGAACATCTTTTCATATGCTTAATTGCTATCTTCTTTGGTGAGGTGTCTGTTCAAATTGTCTACTTTTTAATCAAATTGTTTCTTATTTTGAGTGTTAAGAGTTCTTTGTGTATTTTGGATACCAGTTCTTTATCAGATTTATTGCTTGCAAATATTTCTCCTGCTCTGTGGCTTGTCTTCTCATTCTCTTGATGTGTTTTTTGCAGAGCAGAAGATTTTCATTTTCATTTTAATAAGGTTCAGCTTACCAATTCTTTCTTTTATGGGTCGTGCTTTTGATGTTATATCTAAAAAGTCACCATCATACAGAAGGTCATCTAGGTTTTCTCCTCTGTTATCTTCTAGGAGTTTTATAGTTTCACATTTTACATTTAGGTCTATGATTCATTCATTTGAGTTATTTTTGTGAAGAATGTGAGGTCTATGTCTAGATTAATTTTTTGTGTATGGATATACAGTTGTTTTAACACCATTTATTGGAAAGATTATCTTTGCTCCATTCACTGCCTTTGCTCCTTTGTCAAAGATCAGTTGACCATATTTATGTGAGTTTATTCCTAAACTGTCTTTGTTCCATTGATCTATTTGTCTATTATTTCACCAATGCTATGCTGTCTTCATTAGCATAATTTTATAAGTAGTTCTTGAAGTCAGTCCTTTGGATACTTTGTTCTTCAATAGAGTTGGCTATTCTGAGTCATTTGTCTCTTCATATAAACTTTATGGAATTTTTTAAAAAACAGTTTAATTGATATATAATTTACATATCATAGAATTCACCTATTTAAAGTATATCGTTTAATAGTTTTGGGGACATTCATGGAGTTGTGCAACCATCTCTTCTAATTCCAGAATATTTTCTTCACCCCCAGAAATACCCCAATAGTCAGTCAGATAGTAGTCACTCCCAATTCTCTCTTCCCTCATCCCATGACAACCACTTAGTCTGCTTTTTGTCTCTAATGATTTGCCTATGCTGGACGTGTAATTTAAATGGAATTATATAATATGTGGTCTTTTGTGGCTGGCTTCTTTCGCTTTGCGTGATATTTTCAAGGTTCATCCATGTTGTAGCATTTATCAGAACTTCATTCCTTTTTAAGACTGGATTATATTTCATTGTGTGGATATACTGCCTTTTATTTATTCATTCATTCATTCATTCATCAATTGATGGACATTTGTTTCCACTTTTGGCTATTTTGAATAATTCTGCAGTGAATGTTCGTGTATAAGCTTATATGTGGATATATGCTTTTATTTCTTTGGGGTATATATTTAGGAGTAAAATTTCTGGATCATATGGTAACTCTATATTTAACCTTTTGAGTAACTGCCAGGCTGTTTTCCAAAGTGGTTGTGCCATTTTACATTCCTACCAGCAGTGTGTGAAAGCTACAATTTCTCCACATCCTTGCCCACACTTGTTCTTAGCTGACTTTTTGATTCTAGCCATTCTGTTGAGAGGATAGTGATATCTTATTATGGTTTTCATTTGCATTTCCCTAGTGGCTAATGATTATTCAGCTTCTCATGTATTTATTGGCTGTTTGCATATCTTCTTTGAAGATATGTCTATTCAGATCCTTTGACTATGTTTTAAATATTGGGTTATCTTTTAAAATATTTTTGAGTTCTGAGAGTTCTTTAAATAGTCTAGACACAAGTCTCTTGGATTCGCGAATATCTTCTCCCAAGTGTGGGTTGCTTTTCACTTTATTGATGGTGTCCATTAAAACCCAAAGGTTTTAAACTTTGATAAAGTCCCATTTATGTTTTATTTTGTCATTTGTCCTTTTGGTATCATATGACTTGGATTTATTTTTTTTTTTTTTTTTTTTTTAAGAGACAGGGTCTTATTCTGTTGCCTAGGTGGGAGTTTAGTGGCACATTCATGACTTACTACAGCCTTGATCTCCTGGGTTCAAGCAATCCTCCCACTTCAGCCTCGAGAGTAGCTGGGACTACAAGTGTGACCCACCACGCCATGTTAATTGTTTTTTATTTTTTGTAGAGATGGGTCTCGCTATGCTGCCTGGGCTGGTCTTGAACTCTGGGCCTCAAGCAGTCCTCCTACCTCGGCCTCCCAAAGTGCTGGGATTACGGGTGAGCCACTATTCTCAGCCACTGACTTGCATTTTAAAATAAATTTTATTATTGACTTTTGGGAATTTTGTGTCTTCCTAGCACAACTAGATTTTAAGTTTGTCAAAAGCAGAATTAATGTGAAATTCATTGTTATATCTGCTCCAATGTCTGGACTTGTTAGCTTGATTTGGATCTGACCTGTACCTGGGTCGGGATGCAGACACTCATCTCATGGAAGTTCCCAGACGCCAGCTTCCTCTTTAGACTCCTTTGACCTGCACATTTCCATTTGGAGCCCGAGGGCTGAATAATAGGTCCCAACTTGGAGCATTCATTGCCTCCTCAGCATCAGAGATGGTTAAATGATACTGCATTAGCTGAGACCCCTTTTCTCTCCTCTTTTCTCTCTCACTCTGTAATACCATTTCTCTATAAATATATCCAGGGAATATTCTCTATTTTGCCTTATGGGCAACAGCTGCTGTTTTTGCCAGGCTGTCATCTATTTAGTTGTTACTTTTTTGACTTTATTTTTAAACAGTATAACATGGAGTACAGCAACAGTGAGCACGAGACAGATGGAGAACAAATCCAAATAACAGACTTCCAGAGCCACCCTAATATAAGTGACTGGGGTAGGGTGGGAGAATAAAACCAGATTGCTGGATTGCTAAAAGCAAACAAATATCAATAAATCACAAGTTAAGTCAGGAAAGGGAGAGCAAATAAAGAAGTGGCACACCTCAGCCATCCTTCTGCCACACAGAGTCTGAGATGTTGGGAAGGTGAGTGAGCTGAAGTTGACAGGGGCTTCCGAGCCAGGCCGAGGAGCAGGATCAGTGGTGGAGATGAGAAGAAAGGCTGACAAAGTCCTCCTGGGTCAGGCAACACATTTAGTGGGTGGAAATCTTAAGGAGCCTGCATGAGTTAAAAGATATGTAAAGCAACACCTCTTATATCTGGATAAGACTCCAGGCTCTGTGCCAACTAAGATATTCTCCCACCCCCTTTGTCTCCTGGGGCATAAGTAGAAGTTAGAGAGATGTGAGTTCGAAGATCTAGGTTTTTAAAAAGAAAGAAAAGAAAACCAATTTTATTAATTTCTTCTAGAACAGCCAGCACTTGATACAAATCAGGGGTGGGGACAGAGGTCTCTGTGGTCTCCAGGGATGGCATTGGTGGACAGTCCCCAGGTGGCAGCTTAACTTCCTGACTCACACTCCAAAAGTAGAGGAACCACTCTTGTTTATTTGTCCTTTCAAAGTGGACTAGGTGCTGGTAAAAGGTGCCTTTTTATCTTCAGTGCTGACCCTTGATGCATTAACCTTTTTACTGGAACAGTTGCCCTGTCCCCCAAGGCTCTTGGGCACAGGAAAGGCCACCAAGGCCAGCTCTCAACCCTCATTATACCTTGCCTGGCTATGCTTTATTGGCTTCTTGTCTTCTGACTTCAGTCCTGTCTTCCACCACTGCCCCCCAGCACACCCTCCTACCTTTTCAGTAAAGTGTCCAAATCTTAAATGCACAGCTTGATGAATTTTTGCATAGGTAAACACTCTTGTAATCACACCATGATCATGTTCTAGAACATTCCCAGCACTCTGGATAGCTCCCTTTTAAACCTTCTTTCAGTTGGAACTCCCTCAAAGGTAACCACTATCCTAACTTGTATCATTGTACAGCAGTTTTACTGTTTTGAGCTTTATATAAATGGAATCATGGCATATTCACTCATTTTATATTTCACTTAACAATATATCTGTGGTCTGGTGTGGTGTCCCACACCTGTAATCCCAACACTTTGGGAGGCCGAGGTGGAAGGATCGCTTGAGGTCAGGAGTTCAAGACCAGCCTGGGCAACACAGGGAAATCCAGTCTCTATACAATATACTTTAGATAGCTAGCTAGCTAGATAGATAGATAGTAGTTAGATGATAGATAGATAGATAGATAGATAGGTAGATAGATAGATAGATAGATAGATAGATAGATAGATAGGTGATAGACAGTGGATAGATGATAGATGATTGATAGATAATCTGTGAGATTTATTCATGTTGTAGAATATTCAGAAGTTTATTCTTTTTTGTAGCTATATAGTATCCATGCAGTAACTATACCACACTTTTTTTACCCATTTTATTGTTGATTGATATTTTGATCATTTCTGGTTTAAGACTATCTTTTTAAATGATGTTATGAATATTCTCATTGAGGTTTTTGTGTAGTACATAAATACCTTTTCTGGGTACATACCTAACAGTGAACTTGCTGGGTTGAATGATATATGCATGCTTAGCTCTAAGAGGTATTGCTGAACACTCTTTTGAAGTAATTGTATTGATTTACATTCTTGACTGTCATTGAAGGGAGCCCCCCTCTTCAGTTGTTATACATCCTCACCAGCACTTGATGTCTCGCTTCAGCCATTCTGATTGCTGCAGTGCTGCATCCCTGTGGTCTTTTTATATTGTATTTGAATGATCTTATATGTTTATTCACCATTTTGATATCCTCTTTTGCGAAGTGCCTATTCAAATATTTTCCTATTTTTAAATTGGTGAGTCTATGTTTTTCTTATTTGTTGTCTTTGTATGTTTTGGATGCGAGTTCTCTATCACATATCTTCTCTCATTCTACAGCTTGCCTTTTTACTCTCTTAATTGTGTCTTTTGATGAAGAGAAGTTTTAAATTTTAACAAATTTCCATTTATCAATCTTTTCCTTTCTGGTCAGTGCTTTTTCTGTCCTGTTTAAGGAACTTCTTTGCCTACCCGAGATCATGAACATATATTCTACAGGGGTTTTGTTCAGCAACTTTGTTTTGGCTTTCATGTTTAGGTCTATGATCCCTTCGAAATTACTTCAGTGGGAAGCAGTGGTCAACTTTGTTTGTTTGTTTGTTTGTTTGTTTATTATCTTGCTCTGTCACCGAGGGTGGAATGCAGTGGTGAGATCACAGCTCACTGCAGCCTCAGCCTCCTGGACTGAAGTGATCCTCCCACCTCAGCCTCTGGAGTAGCTGGGACCACAGGCACCCACCACCATGCCCAGCTAATGTTTTATTTTTATTTTTTGTAGAGATGGGGTTTCACCATGTTGCCCAGACTGGTCTCTAACTCCTAGGCTCAAGCGATCCTTCCACTTCAGCCTCCCAAAGTGCTGGGAAACATTTATTTTAATATAGCTATCCAGTTGACTCAGCACCATGTATTGTAAGCACGATTCTTTCCCAGCTGAAATGCAGTGGACCCTTGGTCATAGTGACCATATGTGAATATGTCTATCTCTGGATTCTATTCTGTTCCATTGGCTTCTTTGTGTGTACTTGAACCTATATACCATACCACTCTGCTTACTACAGTAGCTTTAAAGTTTTGATATCACATAGCATAATTTCTCTTTGTTCCTCTTCATAATTGACTTGGGTATTATAGGTGATTTGCATTTCCATATAATTTTGGAATCACTTCTCAGTTTCCACACATGTATACACAAACACAAGGGAACAAAACTGCTAGAATTTTGACTGGACCTGCATTGAATCTAGAGTCTCCTTTGGGCCCACTGGCAATTCTCATTTGGCTGCTGCCTGACTTCTCTTGGCCACTAAGTAAAGAGGTAAGCACTCATTTTAATTGTGGCAAGCGACAGTGAGCAATAAAAAAGCAGCCCAGCTTGGGGGTGGGGTGGGGAGCAACCTTGAGAGAGGTTGTACCTGCCTAGGGACCAATGACCAGGGATCCCCAGGGCCCTGGGGACATTCTTCTTTCCCCTCCCTTGCTAAGTAATTGTATTGATCTAGTAGTCATTTCAGAGAGTCCCAGTTGTTATACATCCTCGCCAACCCTTGATGTTTTATTTCAGCCATTCTGGTTAGTGCAGAATATAGTCTCTTTATTTTGCATTTGCATGATCTTTTATGTTTACTCACCATAGTTGAATAAACATATAAGACTTAAAGAAATGGAAGTACTATGTTCATGAATTGAAAGAATCAATAGTGTTAAGATGTCTATTTTCTGTAGGAAGGAAACAGACATCTTAACACTACTGATTCTTTCAACTCATGAACATGGTACTTCCATTTCTTTAAGTCTTTGATTTCTCTCGGCATTGTACTTCTCAGTGTAGAGGTTGTGCACATATTTCACTGGTTTTATTTCTTAGGTATTTAATTTGTTAATACTATTGTAAGTTGTATTTAAAAATTTTGTCTTCTACATATTATCACTAGTCTATAGAAAATATAATTGATTTTTGATTATTGACCTTGTGTCTAGCAACCTTGCTAGATTCATTTATTTGTTCTAGTCTTATCTGAACCAAACTGTAAACTAACTAAGGGGTTAGATGTCCTCTAACCCCTTCTGCAGAGTGCTAGACCTCAATAAATACTCCTGGCTACACTGAAAATCTTCCTACAGTGAAGAGAGGGGAAAGAAGAGTGTCCCCAGGGCCCTGGGGATCCCTGGTCATTGGTCCCTAGGCAGGTGTAACCCCCCTCAAGGTTGGTCCCCACCCCTAAGCTGGGCTGCTTTTTAATTGCTCACTGTCCCTTGCCACCATTAAAATGAGTACTTACCTCTTTGCTTAGTGGCCAAGAGAAGTCAGCAGCCAAATGAGAACTGCCAGTGAGCCCAAAGGGGGCTAAATGTACACACTTCTTCTCTCCTCTGAGAGCTCCTGGCTGAGTTTCCATGGGAGCCTCTGGCATAGGCTGCAGGGGTATAGCTGGGATGTGTTGAGAGAGAGGGTGGAATTGGTACTGAGGAGTGGGTCTGTGGAAGTAACCTTAGGCTGTGAAACACAGAACACAACCATTTGTCAAGTATTTGCCAAAGTCCTAGTCTGGGTGACTCTTTTGCTTGGTCCTCAAGAGGCATGGTCTTGTCCTTAGGAATGTTGCTGTAGATAAGGAGGCAAAGCTTAAGCTGCATGAAGGGAAGGAATGTCTCAGGAGTCCGGAGGCCTGGGTTTAGGTTCTGGCTCAATCAGCAAGGAAAGCTACCGAGGATTCCAACCTGTACCTTCCCTTCCTGCATGGGCCTTGTCTCCCAGCGAGATTATAAAAGGGCATTAGTCATCCTCTCCAGTTCCACCTGGCTCTGAGGCTCTCCCATAGAAGCAGCCCAGAAGGCCAAGCAAGAGGAGGAGATGATAAGTGCAGTGAGTATCTAGGTAAAAAGATTCATGTGGAATGGGGTGGGTAGGTTCACAAGGGAGGCTGGAGTGAGAGATTGGGCATGCGCAGGATTGGGTGGGTGGAGAGGAGGCGGCCAGCTCCTCCCAGTGTGTCTGCTGTCTTTGTGAGGACCATCTCCAGGCACATTCTATCCATCTCCTATCACTGTAAGCAGTGTGACCTGATGGAGTATCCAAGGTATAAATCAGAGGTAGAAGGAATGCAAAAAGGAGGAAGGCACTGCAGAGAGAAGGGGTGAGGGCCTGAGGTGGTGGGGTGGCGGGGGTGG
>NW_012109474.1:1064432-1068736 GCF_000951045.1 Mandrillus leucophaeus | reverse complement strand
ACTTATGAGAATCTAAAACGCGAGCCACGGTATGGATTTTCTCTTGAGCCCCCATGACTTTGCCTTGTATTTTGGGCATGAATGACTTCATCAAGGGGAAAGAATTTGAGGAAGGAGCCTCTGAGGCTAGGAGGGGGTGGGAAGGGGTGGGGCACATCTCCCACGTGTGCAAAAGCAGCTTCACACTGTGGCTGATATGTGGGTCACCTGCTTCAGGATCAGGGACTCATGCAGAATGGTTAAGGATGACTTACAACCGTCACTGAAAAATCCCTAGGGAAATTACGGGTAAAGGAGACACCCCCTCTTCAGAGCCTCTCCTCCTCTCTACCGTGTACTGCAAAGACTACTTGGTGGGGTAGGGGGCTGCCTGCGCCTTGCGCTTCTCAAGCAACTCCCTTGTGCCAGGCTCTGGGCTGGGTGCTGGGGTTGTAAAGATGAGCGGGACACAGCTCCTGCTTCAGGAATCATTTAAAGAGTGGCGGGACAGAGCTCAGGGTAACCACAAGAACACCCAACCCGGGGGTGGGGGCAGTGGGGGCCCATGGTCCCACTTCTGAGGGAAGGTGGCACCAAAAGATTTAGCCCTGAAAAGGTCACAAAGAAATGAAGCAACCTGAAGGCAGCTCCATGGGGCCGCTGTCCCTGTTGTTGACATTTCTGGAATATGGGTCTAGAATCAGAAGCAAAAGAGGAAGTCCATTCTTCCACACTGCAGAACATTCCTACAGTGGACCCAAGCTGTTTTGTCCTTCTCAGTAGCTTTAAGGTTTCTCCACATAGGGTGAGTTAAGGAAAGATCCCCATAGCGGAGCCTGCCAGCTGTCAGCCTGGGCCAGCTATGTCCCCGGCCACATGAGTCCACTGATGCCACCTCCCACATCTGCAGCCACCTGGAGCTGTGGCTCTGTTGACTTAGGACTGTGCTCAGAGCCACGCTGTGTGTTGTTGTGAGCCCTTAGGCCTTGGTGCATGAAGTCCTGGAGTATGGGCTCTGCTGGGAAAGTGTGGGAAGATGGAGGCAGTGAGTGAGGCCCTGGGCAGAAAAGGGGGAAGATTCTCATGGCAGAGGCACCAAGGCTAGGCATCTGGGCCTCCATCCTCTTGCTCAGCAGAGGGCCTGACATTCCATGCTGGGAGGTGTGGACACCTTGGGGGGGCCGTGGCTGGGTGAGGGTGAGAAAAGGGGGTCTTGAGGCTGCTGGATGAATGGCAAGCAGGGGAAGAGGGCAAGGCCAGGGGTGTGGGTGGGGAGGTAGGAGGTGATCTCCAGCCTGGAGGCTCCTGTGGAGGGAGGCAGGGGAAGGCCATGCCCAACTCCTGAGCCCTTCCTCTGCCCAGGGTTGTGGGTTCCAGCCACCATGGGACTCCTGGCTGCATGGACACTCTTTATCTCCTGGGGTAAAGCTGCAGGGGAGAAGGCACCCAGTGCGTCATGTTCCGCCTCTGCTCAGGCTGTGCCAATGTCAACAGCACTGGCCTTCTGTGTCCTCCCATGGCCTGCGTGCGGTGGGGGTGGGGTGGGGGAGGAAGCAGTCACAAAAAGCTTCCCCCACACACCCACTCCCACTGAGGATCTGAGCAGAGCACAGTGGGATACTAAGGACCGCTGGGCGGGGAGAGGTGGGGTGCCTTCGCATGTTTAGCTTCCACATCCACCCTCACGGCCCACTGCCTCCAGGACCCTGCCCAGCTGGCTTCATCTTGCCAGCTACCTTCCGCCCCCAGCCTGGTTTTGTCCCCCTTCTCTGTCCTGCCCTGCGACTGTGCCTCCTGCTTTACTTCCTCTCACCTAGAAGGTTCCAGCATGTCCCTCCCTCCCTCCCTCCCTCAATCCTTACCCATTCTGAGTTCCATCTCTAATCCCTCACGGCCTCTGTGGGCCTCACCAGCCCCTGCTCTGCTGCACAGGCAGATACCCCGAACTCCAGCTCTGCCCATAAGGCTTTGGGCTGCCTATCTGCATGTGTCTGTTGTCCCCAAAAGACTACAAGGCCATGGAAGGCAGTATCCATATCCTGCCTCCTTCCAGCCCCTGCACCATTCCTGGTGCACAGAGTGGCCTAGTGCCTAAGCATGGGCAGGAAGCACTGTGGTCCGGCCCAGCAGCATCACCCAGGCAAAGTCCCTGCTCCAACACTCAGCTCTCCGCTGACCTGCCCATGTGGCTTTTAGCTAGGTGGAAGCCTTCAGCAAGCCAGTTCCCCTCTGGGATTAGGAAGTGGTCAAATCATAAAGGAAGAAGACAGGCTGGTAGGTGGAAGGGAGCTTCGTGCAGCCACAAAGGGTAGTGGAAAAATTAATACAGTGGAGTCCAGATGACAGCTGGTTATGCCTTGGATTTATGCAGCTCTCTGGGTTTTTTCTGAGGGAGACTGGAACAAAGGCTGCTAGGAATTGTGGTGTCAGAGAGGGATGCAGGCCTTGGATTAGAAAGAGCTGCTTTTTATTTATGCAGCCTGGTGGTGGGTGCACAGGTGTTCATTATAGTATTTTTCTGGCCTTTTTGTATGTCTGAACTATTTCATAACAAATTTTAAAAAGCAAGAGGCACCTGGGGTGGAGATAAAGGAGGTGGCTCTGGAAAGATGGAGGGAAAAAGGCAGGAGGAGAGGCAGGACACCTGGAGTGTAGGTGGAGGAAGGAGCGGGCTCCAGAAACCGGGGGAAGATGTATGGAAAATCCAATGCCAGGAGTCACTGGGCTCCCTCAAGAACTGGTCAGAGCATGGGACAGGGACTCTGCTGGGCAGGGCCAGAGCCAGGGGTGATGTCATCACAGGAATGGACAGCCGAGGAGCCCTGATCAAGTTTATGAAGATACAAAGAATCCCCTGCCGGGGCCTACCCGTCCCCTGGATTTACGTCCTGGGCTATACCTTTGCTTCCCAGCATTCATGCATGCCTGTCAGCAAAGGGTTTAATTGTTGTTGATGTTTATGTGTTTTTTAAAAATAATTCTAAAGTGGGTGATTCTCCTTCTCAGCATGCCTGGTGTTCAGTCTGAACATCTGAAGAACAGATCAATTGTATGTGTCATGGAGAGGGGGAAGCCATGGAGGGGAATGATCCACTTTACAAAAATGACTTTGTACTTACATAGCCATGTCTTTCGGGGCTTAAAGTGAGATCTGGGGTGTCGGGATGTTTTCCTGTGTGGAAAGTGGAGTTCACCGGTGCAGGTGCGATGCCCACGTGCCGCTGTTAGATGTTCTGCACCTGCCTGGGGGCTCCAAGGGGGCAGTGCCTGGGGTGGCCCACTTCACACCAGGGTCAGGCGTGAGCCACACACCTCAGCTTCTCCCCACAGTGAGTGGGACCATGTCTGTTGCTTTTCAAGAAGCAGGTGGGGACCTGTGCCAAGTATTGGCTTCCCCATAGAGAGCCCATCTACTTTCTGCTCCACCAGAGGCTGCTTGGCCCTCAGGGCCTGAGTTTAGATGCTGTTGTGTGGAGTCTGAGCTGGGATGAGGGTGGAAGGCTGATGACCACCCTGCCCTGCACCATGCTTCTGTGGAGGTGCAGGGTGTCTGTGGTTTATCTGAATACAAGGACCCATTTCCTGTTGACGGGCATCTGTCTGCTAGAAAACTCTATCCTCAGGACCAGGTGGATTTTCATATTATTTATGAGAAAACTGCAATAACAGGCTAGGAACTGGCCTCTGGGTCTCGATTTCACACCTGCTGATGCTTGTGGTATGAGATATTTCGTGCCTGTCCTGCTTGTGTTTGGTGTGGTGTATCAGTGAGCCCAGTGTGAACTGAGTCTGTCTCCAGGTGGGGGTTAGATTAGCCCTCCTCGTCCTTCCCTGGTCTGGCCTGTACTACAAACACCAGCCACACGAGCCCTTCACCAAGGCAAAATATGGAGAGTGTGGGTCACTAAATATGTCTGGGTTGGGTTTTCTGACATATGAACCTGAAAGGGACACGACCGGGTGGGAGATGTGGATGATTTGGGGTCACCCTGCCTACTACAGAAGGGTTTCTTGCTGACTCTTCATGGTTAATGCACTCTTCAGAGTCCCCTAGGAAATTCCAGTGTCGTGCAATTCTAAAACAGGTGTTGCATGCTGGGCTCCGAGAATACTGGCAGCCAGGGTGCTGTCTCCAGGCAGGGTGGCTGAGGGTTCCTTTGCAAGTAAACTGGCTGGCCCAAGAGGAAAAACAAAATTACACACACACACACACACACACACACACACACACAAATACATTTCCTCAAATTCTCACCCAAAGTAGAGAAACACTAGAAGTGCCGCCACTCAGCATGCAGTTTTGAATACCTTCTTTCATTTTGAGT
>NW_012109474.1:1042715-1064382 GCF_000951045.1 Mandrillus leucophaeus | reverse complement strand
GGGGCTCCAAGGGGGCAGTGCCTGGGGTGGCCCACTTCACACCAGGGTCAGGCGTGAGCCACACACCTCAGCTTCTCCCCACAGTGAGTGGGACCATGTCTGTTGCTTTTCAAGAAGCAGGTGGGGACCTGTGCCAAGTATTGGCTTCCCCATAGAGAGCCCATCTACTTTCTGCTCCACCAGAGGCTGCTTGGCCCTCAGGGCCTGAGTTTAGATGCTGTTGTGTGGAGTCTGAGCTGGGATGAGGGCGGAAGGCTGATGACCACCCTGCCCTGCACCATGCTTCTGTGGAGGTGCAGGGTGTCTGTGGTTTATCTGAATACAAGGACCCATTTCCTGTTGACGGGCATCTGTCTGCTAGAAAACTCTATCCTCAGGACCAGGTGGATTTTCATATTATTTATGAGAAAACTGCAATAACAGGCTAGGAACTGGCCTCTGGGTCTCGATTTCACACCTGCTGATGCTTGTGGTATGAGATATTTCGTGCCTGTCCTGCTTGTGTTTGGTGTGGTGTATCAGTGAGCCCAGTGTGAACTGAGTCTGTCTCCAGGTGGGGGTTAGATTAGCCCTCCTCGTCCTTCCCTGGTCTGGCCTGTACTACAAACACCAGCCACACGAGCCCTTCACCAAGGCAAAATATGGAGAGTGTGGGTCACTAAATATGTCTGGGTTGGGTTTTCTGACATATGAACCTGAAAGGGACATGACCGGGTGGGAGATGTGGATGATTTGGGGTCACCCTGCCTACTACAGAAGGGTTTCTTGCTGACTCTTCATGGTTAATGCACTCTTCAGAGTCCCCTAGGAAATTCCAGTGTCGTGCAATTCTAAAACAGGTGTTGCATGCTGGGCTCCGAGAATACTGGCAGCCAGGGTGCTGTCTCCAGGCAGGGTGGCTGAGGGTTCCTTTGCAAGTAAACTGGCTGGCCCAAGAGGAAAAACAAAATTACACACACACACACACACACACACACACACACACAAATACATTTCCTCAAATTCTCACCCAAAGTAGAGAAACACTAGAAGTGCCGCCACTCAGCATGCAGTTTTGAATACCTTCTTTCATTTTGAGTATAGGGCTCAAACTTGCCCTCAGCTGTAAGCAGTGTCTCCAAGTCTGGAACTTTTTGGATCATATCCTCTGGAAAAGGACTAGATCCCTCCCTAATCCTCCATAGAGAAATGAACAATTTTTAGTGTCTTACTCTTAAATATAAATGATGGTGAAGTATCAGCTGGTATTTGTAGAAAGGAATCCTCTAACAGGAGACAGAGAGAATGAGAAGGGAGGAGGGGGAGGAGGGGGAGAAGGGAGGAGGCGGAGGAGGGGGAGGGGGAAGAAAAGGAAACAATTAAACAACAACAGAAAAGGAGCTGGCGGAATAGAGCCAAGCCCAGGAGTGGAAGAAAACTTCAATAAAACTGTAATTGATGTCCTCAGAGAGAGAAGAGGAGATAATGCATCCATAGAGTGAGAATGGAAGGTTATAAAAAAGAAACATCCAAAGAATAAGGAATTAAACATATAATAGCAGAAATTTAAAATTCAACGGAAGATTTGAGGGAGAGAAATGACGGACTTACTCAGAATGTGGGAAAAGAAGACAATGATTTAGAAACGAGGATTTGAAAAGATTAAGGAAATTAGGAGGGCCAGCAGTAGGAGTTCCAGAAATGGAGAATAAACCCGAGGAGACGAAAGTGTCAGAGAAGTTATACAAGAGCTTCCAGACTGCGAGAATAATTGGCACAGACCCACATCGGGGCACATGGTTGTGGAATTTCAGAATCCTAGAGATAAAGAGAAGAGTTATAAAACCTTCAGAGAGAAAAAAAGGAGGTTGCCTGCAAAAATCAGAACACAGAACAGCGTTAGACTTTCTACCAGCATCTCTGGAATCTAGAAGATACTGGGACAGTGCCTTTAGCCTTCCAAAGGACAGTGGTTTCCAGCTTTGCTTTCTATTCCCTGCCAGTCAAGAGTGAGAGGAATAGTCGTTTCAGGTAGGCATGGGCTCAGATGATGTACCTCCAATGCAGCCTTTCTCAGGAAGCTGCCAGAGGAGCATTCATGCCACTGAAACCAAAGTAAACCAAAAACAAGCATGGCGTATAGGGTAGACAAGAAAATGGACTCCCAAAGATGTCCACATCCTAATCCCCAGGGCCTGTGAAAGCGTTAGGTTACGCAGCAGAAGGGATTGAAGATTGCAGATGGAATGAAGGCTGTGAATCAGCTGGCCCTGAGGTGGGGAGATTGCTTTGGGTGATCAGAATGTGCTGGATAGAATCATAGGGTCCTTATACACGAAAGAGGGAAATGGAAGAGAGGTCAGAGGGAGGCAATATGGGAAGGGCTCGCCCAAGGTTGCAGGCTTTGAAGATGAAGGAAGGGAGCTCTGAGCCATGGAATGTGGTGGCTCTAGAAGCTAGAAATGTTGAGGAAACAATTCTTCCTGAGAGTCTCCCGAAGGAACGCAACCCTGCCGACACCTTGGTTTTAGCACACTGAGACCCATTCCCGATGCTGACTTCCAGAACTCTAAGATAAGAAATCTGTGTTGTCTTATGCCACTTGGTTTGTGGAAATTTGTTAGAGCAGCACTCGAAATTGATGCAGTGTGTTTGGTAGTCCAATGCAAGAATCCAGATGAAAGCTGTGCACCAGGTTTCTGAGCACTTGATCTAGACTGGAGTTGGAAGATGGGGAACTCTAGATGGGGTGATTATAGGAAAAAATTTAAAAGGAGTGGACAGGTTCCTAACTTGCTGAACTGTCTAGGAAGGGATTTTAACAGACCTGGAAGTCAGTTTATGTGTAAATAAGAGTTAAGTCCATATAAAGCCATTGTTTTTAACAATGAAAAGGAAAAGGTATAACGTTATGCAAGAAGGGAAATTGTATCTTGGGCTCATCCATGAATCGTATCTACCTCGTCACAATACTGCAAACACTGACAATTGATTTCACTAAAAATGATGGTATCAAGAAGATACAGGGAACAGAAACGTGTGTTTAGAGGGAGATAAAACCTCATTTTCATTATGAGACACTAGTAGATAATATCTAAAGTAGGAAATCTAGAAACTTGCTATGAACTGAATTGCGTCCCTCTATAATTCATATGTTGAAGCCCTAGCTCCCAATATGGCTGTATTTGGAGTAAGGAAGTAATTAAGATTAAGCAAGGTCATAAAGGTGGAGCCCTGATCCCATGGGATGAGTGTCCTTCTAACAAGAGACACCAGAGAGTGTATTCTCTCTGGCATGTGAGGGCACAGTGAGAAGGTGGTATCTGAAACCAAGAGCAGAGCCCTTGGCAGAAGCTCAACTGGCTGGCACCTTGACCTTGAACCCTCCCAACCTCCAGAACTATGACAGATTTCTGTTGTTAAAGTCACACAGTTTATGACATTTTTGTGACAGCAGCCCTAGCTGACCAATACAGCATTTATTTAAAAATATGTAAGTGAAGAACAGAAATTGCTTTTTAAAAATTGAGAGGTGTTATCTCTGGGAATTGGGGCTCAGTGTGGAGAGGGCTGGAGCAGGGGCTGCTATTTTTCATTGCTGGGCTTTTATTATTTTTGATTTTGTAAAACCATGTATATGTATCAGTTTGATTTTTAAAAGTTAGCCAATTCAAAACAATAAAAGTAATTTATTGCCTTAGGTAAATGAAGAGTTTGGAAGCAGGATGATCTTCAGGAGCAGTTTGATCTGGTCCCTAGTTCCATTTTTCTGTGATAGCTCAGCATTGCTCACTGGACTTCTTATGGTAACAGAATGGCTGTAGCAGCCCCAGGCCTTGCAAGCACCTTCCACATCTCCGATAGTGGAGCATCTTCCCCAGAAGTCCCCAGCAAACATCTCCTTATATCTTATGTGACAGAATTTGGTCTGGTCACCATGGCCAGGGAACAGAGCTGAGCTGATTGACTTAAGCCAACCATGACCCACCCCTGAAACACATTGGCTGTGGGGGCCAGGTGGTATCTGGAGGAAATTAGCTTTCTCTTACCAAAAAGAAGGCAGAATGAAAGGTGGATGGTTCAAAATAGCAAATGTTCACTACAGATATGTTCTTCGGAAGGGCATTTTCCTTCTACTTTTCATGATTTGCAGGTGCCTGCTAACACTGTACTTGAGATTGGTTGGTGGGTTGGTTGGTTGGGTGGGTGGTTCATTGATTTGGTGGCATTTGGGTTAAATATTGACTTTTGCTATATGTGACCCATAAAGCTGGGTCTAGAAAAAAAGACTTTCCGAAGGGAAGTTAAAAGAGGAGAGCATCCCGTACAACACGAAGGATTTCGGAACGTGAAGAATGAGAGATGAGTCCATGACCACATCTTCTTAGGGGGACATGTGCACAGCTGTGACGCAATGGGACATAAATGTAGCCTCAGGAAGACGGTGTGATTGAGAGACTCCTAGACATCCCTCTGACCCCCAAATCCTTCCCCAAGCAACCTACTGCAGATGCCTGAAATCACATATTAGAAACTCACCTCTGTAAGAAGTTCCTGTCACCTCTGGGAGGGTGGTGCATTTGGCTGTTGTCCGTTACTAAAGCTGTAAAGTTTGCCAAATCCTTCCTAGAAAGCTGCAATGGGAGGAAGTCTTGGGTGGAGATACAGGGAGGGGAAAGGTATCTGGAGGGGTACAGCCCACTCCCCACAGGGTGGAGTAGGAAAGAAGCAGCCCCAGGGGAGGACTGGACCAAGGTGGGCACGCCAGCATCAGGTCCTTAGTCTCTGGAGAAGTAACCTTTCTAGGTCTGGATAAGGGGGGCACTAGATGCCCTCTAAACTGCAATTAGCTGACTTGCCAAATTTACCAGCTTTCTCCATTCCCCCTGACTGATACCCACAGCTAGAGGAACACTTGGGACAGGAAGGCTGCTGTCCAAGATGTCCACCATGTCTGCTCCCACCAGCTGAGCCAAATGCTTTCCTGGAGGCAGCTGGGCTTCGTTCCCAACCCTGTTTATGCCAGTGGAACTTGCTGTTGTAATTATGCAATTTAATTAAATATTATACAAGCCAATTAAATACTGTTGCAAAAAAAAAAAAGAAGAAAATATTTCTGTCCGGGCGCGGTGGCTCAAGCCTGTAATCCCAGCACTTTGGGAGGCCGAGATAGGTGGATCACGAGGTCAGGAGATCGAGACCATCCTGGCTAATCCGGTGAAACCCTGTCTCTACTAAAAAATACAAAAAACTAGCCAGGCGAGGTGGCAGGCGCCTGTAGTCCCAGCTACTCGGGAGGCTGAGGCAGGAGAATGGCGTAAACCCGGGAGGCAGAGCTTGCAGTGAGCTGAGATCCGGCCACAGCACTCCAGCCTGGGCGACAGAGCGAGACTCCGTCTAAAAAGAAAAGAAAATATTTCTATGAAAACTAAGTTGAAGCTTTCGAAAGACACAAAAACATTTTTGAGTCATTTTGAGTCATTCTTTTTTAAATGCTGTTGAGTTAGGTGTGGGTGAAACAACTGTGGGAGGTTGGGGGAATATCAAAAAAAATTAGAGAGACTTTTTACACTCATTATTTTGCCAATGTATTTGTCATTCAACTGGAAAAAAAAAAACAACCCTGAAACTGGAAATTGTAGGCAATGCCATATGTATTAGTGTGTTCTCACACTGCTAATAAAGACATATCTGAGCCTTCGTAATTTATAAAGAAAAAGAAGTTTAATGGACTCACAGTTCCACATGCCTGGTGAGGCCTCACAATCATGGCGGAAGGCAAAGGAGGAGCAAAGTCACGTCTTACATGGCAGCAGGCAAGGGAACATGTGCAGGGGAACTCCCGTTTATAAAACCATCGGATCTCATGAGACATACTATCACGAGAATAGCAGGGGAAAACCCGCCCCCATGATTCAATTACCTCCCACCAGATCCCTCCCACCACACGTGGGGATTGTGGGAGCTGCAATTCAAGATGAGATTTGGAAGGGGACACAGTCAAACCATATCACCCATATGAGTATGATTTATGTAAGAAATAATAGAAACAATTTACCAAAAAATAGAAAGTTAAAAGACCTTAATGTTACATCAAAAATTTGGTACAAGTATACTTGAATGAATGTACAAGTATATATTACAGGTTAAAATCTTTCAGATAGCTAACTATTCCAGTCAGCTAAGAAGGCCTCTGCCATAGTATATTTGCCAGGGCTTTAGCTCCTAGAAACTCACTCCCACTTCTCTGAATCAGAGGCTGGTGTGCAGAGATTACATTTTTGGGCCACAGATGCTTAGCTGGCTGAGTTTCCCAGAGCTGGCAAAATTGGGAGTAGCCAAGGGGAAGCAGGGATGGGGATGACTTTGGCCTGAGCCAGTCCCTCTACCTGCTCCCACATGTGTCTCTGCAGGGCCTGAACAAAATGCTGCACTCCAGCCCCCACTCCTCCTCCTCTGTTCTCCCTTCCCCACAGCTATCCAAAGACTCAAGCCCAGAGTCAGCTGGCGGGCATTTGGGGTTCCTCAGCTGCCCTCCTGGCTGTATTTCCTGGTCCTCTCTGTACATGCCATCCGCTCCAGCCAGACCTGGTAATTCACTGCCCTGGTGATGCTGGACCTGTCCCTGCCTCTGCAGCAATGCTAAGAATCTCCCCTTTCTAGACTGCCCTTCGCCCCTATCTCTCCAAATCCTCCCCATCCCGCAAGCCTCTGCTTACTCTGCTGCCCCTGGGAGCCCTCTCAGATTATCTCCTGAGCTTACTGGGCGTGATCACCTTGCTGTACATAGTTCTTACCAAGGTTCACTGGCCTAACCACACCTCCCCCCAGCTATGAAAGTGGAGTCCTTCTTTAGCCCCTTTCTAGATTTTAGTTCAGACAACCCCACCCAAAACCACCACTCTGCATGAATGCACATATTTCACCATGGATGCTCCTGCAATGGACAGAGAGCTGCAGGATGACTTATAAGCTGAGGTGAGAGACCCCTCCTCCCTGGCTATCTGGGCAGGGGGTGGGGTGGGAAAGGAGAAGGAAGTGGGGGATGGGAGATGGAGCTGGGTCTCTTCGCCTTCCCAGTAGCTCCCTGCTGGCAGCCCTTGCTCAGATTCGCCTAGCTCCAGGAGTAGTTCCCTGAGTCTAGAAAAAATAAAATGTACATGACTGAGCAGGAGGCCCAGATTGGGCAGCCAGACTAGGGAGATGAAGCCTTTGTTCCTTGGACAGGCTCATCTGCCCTCCCCTCCCCTGGCCCAGGCCCCACTGTTGGCCTTGGCTCTGGGCTCAGCCCTCCCTCTTTTTCAGGGCTATTTTAAGATTCCAGGCCAAGGTCACAGAAATGTGGACTTCTAAGGGGCTGTCACCCCAGAGCAATGACTGAAGGAAGATTCCATGCTCTCAGCCACACACAGACACAACCTCCCCCACTCTCTCTGAATCACACCATGACTTCATGCCCTGCTGGCTAGGTGGCAGGGAGTAGACCCCAGCTGACTCCCCATAAATGCTTGCTGGGCTTCCCAGAGGCACCCCCACGGTGGGTCCCTGGACCAAGGGGCTTCATTCTGCTTCTGTCTCCACACTGGTGAGGCAGGATGCTCAGAGATGACTCCATGCACCTGCCACCTTGTTTCAGTGGATCCTGGCCTCTCCGCCCTTCCCTGCAGGAGCTGGTGAGTGTCCATCCTGCTGGGGAAGGGAGCGAAGCAGAGCAGGTGCAGCCAGGAGAGTCACTTCTGAGATACTCTCTCAGCACTGCGGCAAGTGCCCCCATTAACAAACACAAGGTTTCTCCTATGGCCTGTTCCTTCCACCTGAATTCTGCTATTCATTTTGTTCAGCAAGAACTCTGTTGGGAGGTTGGGTAAGGGGCTTATAATCAGATTTTTTTTGGATGGGGGAGCAAGAGGCACGCAAATAATTACTATTTAATTACTAAATAGTAATAAATAATTACTGTTTAATTACTAAATAGTAATAAATAATTACTGTTTAATTACTAAATAGTAATAAATAATTACTGTTTAATTACTAAATAGTAAGAAATAATTACTGTTTAATTACTAAATAGTAAGAAATAATTACTGTTTAATTACTAAACAGTAAGAAATAATTGCTATTTAATTCAATACCTGTTTATTGAACACCTACTATATCTGGTTTTGGGAGTGTGGGGACTAGGAAAAGGCTGGGCAGAGTCTAGCCTCTAGACCTGCGAGGAGATGGCTAAGTCTATTATAGATCCTTCCTCTGGAAGTCAGGGAGTGTGTACCTGGCCCAGGGTGTATTCTCAGAAAGAGTGAATTAAGACTAGAATCACTGCCTAATAGCCAGAGGTGCCCGGGTTGCTGGGGTGCACAGCCCTGTTTGCATCACCAGCTGGAGGCCCTGCTGGCCTCCCCACTTGACTTTCTCACACTGTCTCTAACATTTCGGCCAGACATCGTTGCACTTCAAGTTGGGAGGATCGTGCAGGTCTTACAGTCCTCCAAGTCCCCAGCATGGGGCCTGGGAGTCCAGTGGAGACTCAGTGATGCCCCGTACTTATTGGCCCAGAGCGTTGTGTTTTGAAATAGTTGATTTTTTTTGATTAAGAAACTTTATTATTTAGAGCAGTTTTAAGTTTATAGAGAAATTGAGCAGAAACTACAGAGAGTCCTTACAACATATCCCTTTTCTATACCCTCCCTCGCCCTGTTTCTCTTATTATTACCATCTGGCATTAGTGTGGCACATTTGTTGTAATCGATGATGCAATACTGACACATTGTTGTTAACTAAAGTCCATCATCCACTGGGTGCAGTGGCTCATGCCTGTAATCCCAGCACTTTGGGAGGCTGAGGCAGGCGGATCACCTGAGGTCAGGAGTTCGTGACCAGCCTGGCCAACATGGTGAAACCCCGTCTCTACTAAAAATACAAAAATTAGCCAGGTGTGGTGCCGCGGGCCTATAGCCCCAGCTACTTGGGAGGCTGAGGCAGGAAAATCGCTTGAACCCAGGAGTTGGTGGTTGCAGTGAGCCAAGATCGTACCATTGCACTCCAGCCTGGGTGACAAAGCAAGACTCCACCTCAAAAAATAAAAAATAAAATAAAGTCAATCATCAGCCGTTTACACTGGAGTTCACTGTCTGTGTTGTACCATTTTATGGGTTTTGACAAATGCCTAATGTCATCTATCCACCTTTACAGTATCATGCAGAATAGTTCCACTGCCTTAAAAATCCTCTGTACTCTGTCTGTTCATCCCTTCCTCCCCCAGCCCCTGGCAACCACTGATGTTTTTACTGTTTCCATAGTTGTGTCTTTTCCAGAATGTCATATAGTTGGAATCAGACAGTATGTAGCCTTTTCCAATTGCCGTCTTTCACCTGCTTTCATGTTTTTTAGAAATATGAATTTAAGTTTCCTCTATATCTTTCTGTAGCTTGATCGCTCATTTCTTTTTGTCGCTGAATTATGTTCTGGTGTCTGGATGTTCCACAGTTTATTTATCCACTCAGCTACTGAAGGACAGCCTGGTTGCTTCTGGTTGTTGGCAATTATGAATAAAGCTGCTATAAACATTTGTGTGCAGGTTTTTGTGGGGATCTAAGTTTTCAAATCGTTTGGTAAATACCTGAGAGTGTGATTGCTGGAGTCTGTGGTAAGCCTGTGTTTAGCTTTGTATACAACTGCCAAACTGTCTTCCTCGGTGGCTGTACCATTTTGCATTCCAAGGGTGGTTGATTTTAATATTGGAGATAAATCAAACTGCAACCCATCAAACATAGCCTCTGAAGGATCCTGGGAGGAGCAGCTACTGCCTCCCTGTCACTGCAGACTCTCAGCTGAACAACCTCCAGGCCTCTCAGGACTGAGGCTGGCCCACCTGCTGTGAAAACTCAACACACCAGGCTTTGTTCTCACCAATCACTGGGCTCCCACTAGTCTCAGAATTACTTTCTCCAGGAATGCGGTCAGCTATCATTTTTGTGTCTGCCCCATGCAAGGCACTGAGGACTGAGCAATAAGCACAGTGCTCAGTGTCCTCCACCTGCCACCATGGAACTCACCTCCCAGAGAAAAGCCAGCCTTGCTGGCCCCAGCTAAGGTCCTGCACCAAGTGTTTCTCCTTGTTCTCTTTATTTAATTCTTGCTTCAACCTTGTGAAATAGGATGCAAGTAGCATTATTATGCCCCGTTTGCTGGTAAAAATCTGATGCAGAGAGAGGTCAAGTCACTCACCCAATGTCACACAGCTGGTCGATGGCAGGGCCAGGCTGCCTCTGAACCACGAAGCATTATGGCCTCTTGGGAGCTGCAGACCCTGCCACAGGACCCATGACCTGGCCGTCCTCCCAGCCACAGATGCTCACTGAGGGTGGCCATGTGCTCATCTTCCACCTGCTGGAAGGTCAGAGGAAGCAAAGCACAGCCTGTCCCTACCCACTTCTTCAAGGCGAGTGTGTGTAGGTCCTGGGCAGGGAGTTTGGGAATCTGACTTCTGCTCTTGTCTTTAGTGTGCTCAAGGCAAGGTATTTGGCCCCACTGGGCTTCCGTGGCGTTAGTTGTAAAGTGAGAGATTTGTACGACTCCCCCAAGCATGGGACTTTTTCCCCCGAAAAGAGACTCCAAGAAGAACAACACCAATTTTGTGTCACATGCTGATTATAAGTGCTGTGCCAGAGAAAGGTTAGTGCAGATTGGATGGTGGGGGGAAGATGTCATGAATTTGCCTCAACTTTCAAGGCCTCTCTACAAAGGCTGCTGAGAGGAGAGGTCTTTAGCAATAGGCAAAAAGGCCATGGACAGCAAGGCTGTGTCTGCAATGGGCTCTGCACTGTGCTCAGCTCAGGGCCTGCCTCTCTGGGGTGCCTAGGGCCTCCCATGCACTTTGAAGCCCGTGGTCATTGTTTCATTCTAGGCACAAAATCCCACTGTCCCCAAACCATCCTGTCTAGTGGCTGGTCCCTTCTGAATGACATTATGCAGGCTAAATTTCATAGTAAACTCACAAGTCACATAGGTACAGTTGCAAAGGGCCCCCGAGTTCATGGGCTTGGTTTGAGCAGTGCTTCAGTGTCTGCTAGCTGGATGGCGCTAAGACAGTTGCTCAACTCCTCTGTGCCTCCATCATCTTGTCTGTAACCCTCCTGCAAGGAGTTGGCAGGCAGGACTCACACCTTTTCATATCTGCATCCCCAGCAGGTACTCAACAAATGTGTTGAATCTATTCTACCTACCTGATACATACATGGGAAAATACTTCTTTAATCATAAACCATCATATAATTAATATCAATGGTAATGTTAAGATTAGTATTAATGTTGTTACTTATAGAGTCTTGATTCACACTCAGTCTTCTTGCTCCTGATAATCCCAGGCAGTCTGGAGGTGGGGGCATGAGTGGCCACACAGTCACAGACAGACATTGCACTCCCATCTTCCCAGCATCTGCCCACACCCAAGGCAGAGAGAAGAGGGACCAATGAGGATATGGAGAGAAAAGGATGTCGGGAAAAGCCTTGGCGAACAGCACTCTGGTCAAGGGCCAAGTGTTTCTCCCCACAACAGCAGGCTGCAGCCAGAGCCCCTCCACTCCACTCCCTGAATGCTGCTTCCATTTCTTGCCTGTGGGGAAGAGCCAGGAGCATCTGTCCCACAGAGGCCAGCCCTTGACAGACAGCACTGGCTGGTCACCGAGCCAAGGACTGGAGAGACAGAGCTTGGATGATGCCCTCCTGCCCCTTTCCAGCCATTTTTGGAGATTTGAGAAAACAAGTCATTAGTCTTGAGTATTCCTTAATGATCTAATGAGAGCAAGGCGAGCCAGGTCGTCGGGATTGAGAGCACCCAGGTCAGGGCCTGGGAAGGCACCTGAAATGATTAAGAACCTTGTTCTGGCTGCAGAGGCATGAACTCATGCCGTATCTATCCAGAGGCGAGGGGCATCTGGAAGGATGGGTGGGGGAGAGGCAGTAACTGCTAACTTGGAAGGTCACTAGCTAACTTCACATTCTTAAAATCGAATCATAATTTTATTTTCCTAAGTTGGAAGAACCTTTGAGACCACCCCTTGTTTTGCAGATGGGAAGACAGAGGGGACGAGGCTTGTCCAGAACTCCTGTCAGTCTCCCCCTGTCTCCAAGGCCTGGATTTTTTCTTTTTTACTTGTAACATTATTTTTTAGGCTTAAAGTACATTCCAAGAAAAAAAAATCCAGGGCATAGAAAAAAATTACCCATGCTATTTATTCACTCTCACTTGGAGAAGCTGTTAGCGCTAATGACCTTTCCAAATTAATAAAATCTGTAAATGCTCAATTGTTTATTGCACACATTGAGTTACACCTCTAAGTGACTGGAAGGAACTGAACATCCGCCTGGAATATTTAGCTCCAGGGCACTGCAGCCAGCAGTCATGCTTTGTGCCCTAGGCAGGGGAGCTATGGTTAGAATTCCCTGAGAAAGGAGGCAAGGCAATCTGGCAGCCGTGGTATGCTCAGCCCTGAGCTATAGCCTGTAGTAGACAAAAAATGTTAGCAATAATCATTGCTCAGGGTTCCTTTCAGGGACTCATTAGAAGAGACCAGATTTTCAGACAGGAACATAGGATAGTACCTAAGCAAGTGATTGATTACAGGCTGTGGCATTCAGAGAAAGTACAACTGGGAGGGATCTGGAAGGCTTGATGAGGGAGGTGGACTTTGATGTGGACCCAGTAGAAAGAGCAAGATTAGGTCAGATGGTGGGCACAGGAAGGGGCTTTCTAGGCAGGGGCCATGAGGTGAACAAAGGGTAACAATGAGAGTGTAATAAGAGCCCAGGTTTCCAGTGGGGAGAGCAGGCAGGGGACACAGGGATTGGACTGGTTAAGCGGAAGGAGGCTAAGTTCTGGAAGGTGATGGTGTTTGGATTTCAAGAGGTGGGAACAGGAGAATCCTGTCTCTCAATTCTCAGACCGCTCTCTCTGTCTGAGGCCACATTGCACAAACACCATGCTTACGAGCCAGGGGCTCTGATAGTGTTTGACTGTGTCCCCACCCAAATCTCATCTTGAATTGTAACTCCCGTAATTCCCAAATTCTGTGGGAGGGACCCAGTGGGAGATAATTGAATCATGGGGCCAGATTCCCCTATACCTCTCTCGTGGTAGCGAGTGAGTTCTCACGAGATCCGATGGTTTTATAAAGGGGCTTTTCCTCCTCTTCACTCTGCACTTCTCCTTGCTGCCACTATGTGAAGAAGGATGTGTTTGCTTCCCCCTCCACCATGATTGTAAGTTTCCTGAGGCCTCCCCAGCCATGCAGAACTGTGAGTCAATTAAACCTCTCTCCTTTATAAATTACCCAGTCTCGGGCATGGCTTTATTATCAGTGTGAGAATAGACTAATACAGGCTCCCTGGCCAGTCACACTGTCCACTGTGTCCTTTGGTCCTAGTGAGTCTCCCTGTCCAAGCTTGTGAATGACACAGGCCA
The DNA here is from genome assembly GCF_000951045.1 of Mandrillus leucophaeus. Taxonomy (NCBI): domain Eukaryota; kingdom Metazoa; phylum Chordata; class Mammalia; order Primates; family Cercopithecidae; genus Mandrillus; species Mandrillus leucophaeus. The sequence continues at coordinate 1,050,941 of NW_012109474.1, read as the reverse complement.
CTCTGACTTTCAAAATGAAGATGGACTGAAGTCTTGCAGAGAAACAGTGTGGAGGTGTATGCTGTGCTATTGTTGCAGGGTGATTTTTATTTTAACCATTTGTTAAGTGTGTAATTCATTGAAAATATTCACACCGGTGTGCAATCACCACCATCCATCCTAGAACTTGTTCATCTTTTCAAACAAAGCTCTATCCTCATTAAACAATAACTCCTCATTCTCCTTTCCCTGCCCAGCCCTGGCAACCACCATTCTACTTCCTGTCTTTTTTTTTTTTGAGGTGGAGTCTTGCCCTGTTGCCCAGGTTGGAATGCAGTGGCACCATCTCGACTCACTGCAAGCTCCACCGAGTAGCTGGGACTACAGGCGCCCGCCACCACGCCCTGCTAAATTTTTGTGTGTGTTTATTTTTAGTAGAGACAGGGTTTCACCGTGTTAGCCAGGATGGTCTCGATCTCCTGACCTCATGATCTGCCTGCCTCGGCCTCCCAAAGTGCTGGGATTACAAGCATGAGCCACCACGCCTAGCCTTCTACTTCCTGTGGAATCATACAGTATTTGTGTTTTTGTGACTGACTTGTTTCACTTAGCATAATGGGCTGGAGGTTCATCCATGCTGTAGCCTGTATCAGAATTTCCTTCCACTTTAAGGCTAAATAAAATTCTTCTGCATGTATATACCATATTTATTTATCCATTCTTCTTCCTATGGACGTTTGGCTTGCCTCCGTCTTTTGGCTATTGTGAACAATGCTGATGAACGTGGATGTACAGATATCTGCCCCAGACCCTTGCAGGAGGATTGAGCTTCTTAAAAACAAAATGCTTCTAGCTTTCACATGATCAGGGCTGATCTGCCAGCCCTTGCTGCTAAGGCTCCACAAGGAGCAGATTGCCAGCTTGCCATTGCTTGTGTGCTAAGACCCTCCTCTCTTGAGCAGAGCTGCACAGTATCCTCTGCCAGGGACACAGATCGAAGCTGGCCTCTCGCACCCACCCCTTTCCCCATTCCGAGCTAGGCTGCTCAGTCTGCGTTTGGCCAGTGTCAAGGCCTCTTTGCCTTCACTTCTTATCCTGAAGTGCATCAGTCATGTCGAATTTGTCCCTCGCTGAGGTAGCAAATGCTTTGTGCCCTTGCTTGGTAAGTTCTTTCCCCCACCTTTGAAAATGGATTTAGCCACGATTGTAAAAGCCAAGTAAAATCACTCATGAACAGTCTCCCCTGCTGTCCAAGGAGCTCCCCACTTCCCGACTCCCTCCAAAAATCCACGTATGCATCAGCAGAACTAAAGGGCATCCTGTCTTGAAGCATCACTGCCTCTGGGCGTTAATTGCCCAGACTCACATTACAACACATTACAGTGGTGACACACTCAAGCGAAATGCAGGAGAATTCACAGTTCAGGTTAGCGTTGTCATTAACTCAAGTCTTTGGTGTCAACTCCCTCCCGCCCCGAACGTTCCTGCCTGGCCTCACAGTCAACCTCCACGATGCATTTTCTGGCCTTTGTTGGTTTGTGTCAGCTCTTGAACATTATTTAAATGTAGTTTGGGGTCCATGAATGCAATTACCATTGTGTTATTATTCAGAGCCAGATTGTTAAGATGCAGGCAGCTGTACAAGGAGATGCCCTGTGCTGTGAGGTCCAATTTAGGAAGGCCTTCCGAGCTGCACGCGCAGGGTTGCTAGGCAACCCCATGCTACAGAAGTGGAGGCCTCACTCCGGAGTGGGAAGAAGCCGGGGCGCCTTCAGGGAATTGGAGGCAGTGGTCAATCTGAGACTGGCACAGCGCCGGGGAGGGAGAGGGAGGCGGCGTGGGCCGAGCCCACGGGCCTGGAGGGGTGGGATCCTGCGAGGAGCGAGGGGCGCCCACCCAACTAGCATGCGGTGTGCCTGGGGAGGGGAGAGTGCTGCTGGGAGTGAGAACACAGAGAAGGTGCAGAAGCCTGAGGTCGGCCAGGAAACTGCTGAGGATACCCAGAGCAGATGCTAATATGATTCTCCGTCCCTTTCTTCTCTTTGCAGGAAATGAGCAGATTTGCAGAAAAACTGGTGTCCTGAAATTTAAAACTAAGGCGTCGGTGCTTGTGAGTATGAATTTTGCTTTTTTTAGTTCTGTGGCTTAACAATGTTCCTGGGAAGTAGTTGGATTTCCCTGTTAGAGGAAAAGAGCATGACCTGGATGGGATCGGCTTTTGGTTCTTCTTCTGGAAGGTTCCTCCCTCAGGGTGGGGCTGAACCCAGGAATGTAAGGCATTGAGTTGAAGGAGGGTGGTTTGAACCCTGGCTCTGCCCTCTAAGTGGAGAATGTTCCCACTGGCTCGTGAAAGAGTCACTCCCTTGACTTGATTGCTGTGCGGGAGAGCAGGACTCTAGAAAAAAGAGAAATGTGCTTTTATTTTTTACTTGGGGCCACAAACAGTTTGTACAATTCTAAGTTTGCTGCTAGGTTGACCCCCTATTCAGAACAGTAAATTCTCATAGAGGCCATTTAACAGTATGTTAAACTAAGTGCAGTCACAGGAACCAATCCATTAATCAATCTGAGAATGTCATTAATCACCAGGTGCCAGGCAGCACCTGGAGGCTCTGGGAAATCCACGAGAAGCAGCAGGCATTGGCTCTGTTTTGGAGGAGCTTTCAGTCCAGTGTGGGAAGAGAAGACACCTGCACATGAGACAAAGAACTTTATGACCAGGTGTGTGCGCCAGCTCTGGCTGGCATGGCCCGGGCAGAAATGCTGGGGATGGGAAATGGTTAGGGAAGACTTCCTGGAGAAGGAGAGGCTTGAACTGGACTGATGGAGGAGGGAGGCCATAGAAGGAATGGGTGGATGCCTACGTGGAGGATGGCGTAGGCATGGGTCTGAGGGTGAGAGGGGAGAAGATGCTGGCGAGGTTGGACAGGGCCAGGTGCTGGAGGGCTTGGCATGGCTTCAGGAATGGTCTAGATGCAAAGAATCAGGATGGAATAAAGGATTCTTCACCTATGTGGATAAAATTTAGTTTCTGCCAGTTTCTCGGCCACTCTATGACATGAAAATGACTGCATAAATTTTTCACAAACTTGAGGTTGTACTGGAGATCAGTCTATACACTGAGTGGATTACAGGAAATCTACATTGGAGATATTCCCTTTGTCTCAGAGAGAGAGAGAGAGAGAATAAGACACACACACACACACACAGAGAGAGAGAGAGAGAGAGAGAAACTTCTCCAGACAGCTGCAACCAAGGGCCACCAGAGCCCTGTGAGGCCACTAATGGGACCACATCCTGAGCTCCTGGTGGACAGTCACCAATACAGCACTCCCAATTGTCCGCTTGCTTTTCCCCAGAACTGCTTCTCACACAGGGAGCTCTAGGTACTGTGCTGGGATTTATTTATTTAATGATGATTAATTAATATTTGTCCCAAGCAAGCAGGAGAAGGTAGCTAGTTCTAAATCTCCATAACAACAGCCAGTATTCACATTGCATGACCAGTTCACAGCACACTTGATGGTACTGCCTCATAGGTGTTTTACAAAGGCTCTGTCCAGTATTCCCGTTTTGCAGATGAAGAAACTGAGGCTCAGAATCGTTCAATATTTGCTCTAGTTTGCTCTGCTAGTAAGTGGTAGAGCTGCCTAAGACGTCCACACTGACTTTCCACTGCACATAACTGGACATCGCTCTGATTATGCAACAGGCCCTTTTGGCTCAGCCCTTGCCTCCTGCTTATTCATCCTGGGGAAGAAGAGTAATTGTTGTGCTGCCCCACGGGGTCCGGTTGTCGGAACTCTCTCTGTTCTGGATGTTCGTGTTTTGCTGTTGCTGGCTTTCGTGGGCTGTGTAATGTCAGACTGGTGGTCTTCGGCGAGGCAGGAAGGTGGTTATGGTGCTGCCTTCAAGGAGGAAGGCTCATGTGCGCTTCCAACTCCTGGGACCACCCTCTGAAAAGATGCTGGAGGGCTTCATTTTGAGCCACTGGTGACTGACTTAGGTTGGGCTTCCTAGAAGCAGAGCCTGAGTCAGGTTTCAGTGGGATGTGATGCATCCAGGGAGAGCTCTTAGGAAACCCTTGTCAAGGAGAGAGGGAAGCTGGATAAAGAAGCAAGAGCTGAGTGAGAATGTGGTCTCAGGGCAGGTCTCCCTGGGTCTGGTCCACGTCAACTGCACTACAGTGATGTCTGACTTGGAGGCAGGGGGCAGGGCTTGTGTGTCCCCTTGTTTGTCAGCAGCTGCCCCCAGAGTATAGCTGGTGGTGCAGCCTCCAAAGCATCACCTTAACCAAGAGTAAGGATCCAAGAATGTCATGAGTGAAAGCTGTGTGCCACACTCAGCAGCTGGGGACTGGTCACCCCCAGCACGTACAGAGACCTGGACAGAGCATCAGTTGCTTTTATTCTCATGCCTGCAAGCACCACTATTGTCAAGACAGCCACATGTCATTTTCACTGACCTGGCAGTAATTTTCATTGCAGTAAGGTTGTATTTTGGGAGTATAAGTATTAAAATAGAAATCAATACCGAAGTCTGTTTTTTTAACTGAAAATAGCGTGTGCTTTTTTAACTGGAATTTTATTCTTAATAGACACTATCGTCTCATGGCTCTAAATTCAAAAGTACCAGAAGGTATATTGTAAAAAGTCTCCTCTCTACCTCTGGCCTCAAGCAGGCTCCTATCCTAGAGACAACCAATATTGCCAGAGTTTTGTGTTACTTTCCAATGACAGTCTGCACCCAACAACATTGTGGTTTAGATTCCAAAATTTTGGTGAATCTGATGCAGTATAGAAAGGTGCCACCTTCTTGGGTCTTTAGAGTCAGCAGTAGGGGTTATTCCAGAAGGGATTGAACTGAAATAGGCCTTTTCTTTGGAGAGGGAGCAATTAATAGCCTGATTCAGCTCTCAGTGGAACGTTTAAAATGCATAAGAACTTTACAAACGTTTTCAAACTCTTTAGAGTTACTATATAAACAATTGATACAGGAATTGTAAATTCCTTTTACTTCTAATTGCAAATAATAAATTATTTTATTTCTAATTGCAAATAATTATTATTTAAAGCAAATTATACATACAATTTAAATTATTATTTAAAGCAAATTATTTGAGATACTGTGTGACAGCCCCTGGAATCCCCAAATATTTAAAATAATTTAAAATTTCACTAACTTCACTATTTAGTGCAAATTATTGAGGTCTCCCTGCATTTATCATCTGATGCCATTTGCATGTCATGTATACTGTTTCCAAAGTGCATTTCGATTTCCTGCATTGTCGAGCACCATGTGAATTTTCACTGTGGTTTCCTTTTATGAAGTGACTTGACTATAATTTGGAGGTACTTTCTCAACATAGGATCTGGTCCAAGATGGAATGGGTTCTTTTGGTGGTAAGCCCCCTCTGGTAGAAGCGGCTGAAACAGGAGCTAGGTCATCTGTCAGCACAGTTACACAGCTGATCCACACTGCCTGACAGCAGGCTTAGAAGACGTCTAAGGTCCTGTCATAGCTGAGTCTCCTCTGTGCATCTTTGGTATCATCATGGCCTTTAAAGGCCATTTACCTCACTTGAATTCCAGGCTGTGGGGCTCACACTGGGCACTTATCTTCTGAAGTTTGATCTTGAAGGCTCTGTTCAATGCTTGTATACATTTTCCAAATTGAGCTTATTTTGTAATCATGTAGGCCTGGCAGATACATTTTTCTCTTGCAAGCAAGCTCCCTTCTTTCAGTTCTCCTTCATGTTTACACATTCTCTCAGGTTACAAGAAAATCCTCTAACTTGTTCATGACCTGTTCCAGCCCAAGACAGATTTTGGTGGCACCCCCATGAGGCAATGAAAAAAAAAATCTCATTTCCGTTCAAGAAATAGAATCATTATCTTGATTGAAATAATATCTTTCCTCAACCTGCAACCAGATAAAGCATCAAATTGGTGGAGTTTCCTTATCACTGCACAGAGTTTGCAGGACACAGAATAATGGCCTGTCAGCTGCCTCTGGTGGGGTGGGCTCTGTAATACAGAGCCCGCAGCTCCTGGCCTGGTTTGGGTTATACCATGTCTGGTGCAATGTAAAATAATTCAATTAATGGCAAATATCATCATATTAAAAGGAGAAGGTAGCATAGACCCTAAAACAGAGTAAGCAATAAATGCAGCTACTGTAGTGGTTGTTTTTATTAGACACATCTAACATGCATAGGCAATTGTGGGGGTGGCTGAAGCCTACAGATATTTATGTCCTTTAAGGATGTGAGTACTTTGGAACCTGCAACCCCTACTAGGCCTAAGATTCCAGGGCTTCAGTGGGAGTAAGGGGGTGACTGGGTTTGAGAAGGTGGACCAGGTCCTAGTTTTGGGTAGCAAACAGGACAGCTAGAGGCCAACAAGCCGATATATTTGGGAAGGGAGCTGAAAGAGCTGTGGGTGGGGAGGCAGGGGGTCTGGGTTCCAGTCCTGATTTGCCATCATTGTCATGCAGCTTTGGGCTCTTGGGGCCTCAGTCGCCTCTTTGTTCAGAAAGGATAACATGGGGGTATCAGGAGAAGGAGGTGAGGCAATGTTTGTGCAAAGCCCAGGACACTGGCTGTACCTTTGATCCTTCCTGTCCCTCGTCCACTGAGTGGGGAGGCTCTGCTACAGCCCAGGCAGGTCTGCCACGTGGTAAAATGCTGATTCCCACGCTCTTTTCTTATGCACTGCTCAGCTCACAGCACTCCTCCATGGAAATTTTCCTTAGCCTTAGAGAGCAAGGGGATAGAGTGTCATATAAACAGCATTAGCTCAGAGTGCAGTCCAGTCCAGTCCTCGTTACCTGCTTGCCCCATGGCTTGGCCTCAGTTCCCTCTTCTATGAAAATAAAGGGGTGACTCAAGGATCTCAGTGACTTACCTTTCGAAGCAACTACTCTGTAACAGGCACTATTTCAACCATTTTATGTTTATTAATTAACAATCCTCACAACAGTCCTATGCATTAGAAACTTATACTATCTGCTTTTTACAAGTGAAAAGTAACAGAGAGGTTAAGTAACTTGTCCAAGGTCACACAGCCAGTAAGTGCTAGAATTGGATCTGAAGCCAAGCAATCTGGTTAGAAAACTTAAAATGAACTGCATCAGGACTAAATAATACCATCCAAACAACCTGGGCTTTCATCAGACCCTAAACCATAATCCTATTATAGAGAGAAGCAGTAATAATAATTATATCTTTGTGATGTTCTAGGAGGCTGTAGAGATTGTTCCTATACCTGGTGGGAGGTTGAATGATATTCTGACTAAGATACCTGATCCTGGTAGCTCAGATCTCTTGCCATGGATCCTGTAAAAGTGTTGCTAGCTGTATATACTCTGTAGAACACCAAAGTATGCAGGCCTTACCCTCCCACTTACTTGCCTTCGTCTGGCCCACCCCCCATCACCCTGCAGAGCCCTCCTGGGCCCTTGGGGCTGTGCTGTCTGCCAAGACTTCCCCAGAGAAGGAAACCATCCCTCCCAAACACCACCCATGCCTGCTTCATTTCCCTCTCTCCCCAGGCATGGCATAAGTGACGTGAAAGCTTCTATCTCCAGACCCTTGTCTTCAAGAGGAGTGCTGGCCTGTCATTGAGCGTGCCTGATTACCATGGTAATCACCAGCGAATGGCGTGATTTTATAATATATTTCCATCTGAAATATGAACAGGTGTGCTGGGGAAATCAACATTTATCAACAAGATAGGTCTAGGGAGATTAATATTGAATTTAAGATTGCTCACGGAAATGGAAGGAAGGAAGGAGGGAAGGAGGGAAGGAGGAAGGAAGGGAGGAAGGAGGGAGGGAGGGAAAGAAGGAAGGAAGGAAGGAAGGAAGGGGAAATATCTTCCTTGCACGGAAGGAAGGGAGGGAGGGAGGGAAGGAGGGAAGGAAGCAAGGAAGGAAGCAAGAAAGGAAGGAAGGAAGGAGAAATATCTTCCTTGCAGGGAAGGAAGGAAGGAAGGAGAAGGGAAGGGAGGAGGGAGGGAGGAAGGGAGGGAGGGAGGGAGGAAAGAAGGAAGGAAGGAAGGAAGGAAGGAAGGAAGGAAGGAAGGAAGGAAGGGGAAATATCTTCCTTGCAAGGAAGGAAGGAAGGAAGGAGAAATATCTTCCTTGCAGGGAAGGAAGGAAGGGAGGGAGGGAGGAATATCTTCCTTGCAGTCAAGGGCATTCCAGCCTGACTTCTGACCACTCCCCCAAGGAAGGGAAGGAAGGGAG